>NC_081300.1:29758333-30061363 GCF_030435805.1 Mustela lutreola | reverse complement strand
AGAGACTTGCCCAAGTATGAACAGGCAGCTAATGTCAAATTGGTTTGAATAATTTATCTTCTCTGATTCACACTGTCTCAATTTACTTAGTACTAAAGTTTACCTCAATCCTAAATTTCACCATGTAAGTGCCATGTGCTAACATGGGAGAAATAAATCCTACTGGGTCTCAGTTTCTTCATCTCTAAGACCAAGTTGGCTTATAAAATTTCTGACATCCCTCCCAGTTCTGACATTCTCTAATTCTAAAAACCCTTAGCCTCAGTCAGAATCCCGTAGCTGATTGTGGACTGACTAGAGTAGAATGGATCGAATTTGCTAAATGTGGTTTCCCTGAGTTATAATGGCATTTTCCAAATAGAAATGGTAGAATCAGTGTAGAAATATATGATATTTTAAAAAATATGAATGGATTTATTACAACAGTGTATATGATCAAAACCATAAAAGCACAAACTGAACAGGAAAAATGTATCTTACGATTTATAGTTCACTGTATTTGCCAATTATGATCTTAAGTATTAAAATTATTTTTAGTTGTCTATTGAAAAATAATATAAACATTGCAAAATATGCAAGAGGTACTGAAATATATAAAATTAATTTTATCTCCAGACCCAGCATTCTTTTCTAAATGCGTGACAGTTAATAGAAATATATACAGTATTCAGAAATAATCTATGTACATATAAGCAAAGGCGTCTACATTCCACCTTTACATACTTTTTATACTCAAATGGGAACATAATGTACGTAATTTTTACTTTTAACCTTAATTAAGATTTAATATCCTTAATATATATTGGAGATCATTCTATATAAGCACAAATAAGTATTTTTAAGGCATGTACTATATTTTATGTAACTAGTTGCCTATGAAGATATTTAGAAATCTTCCTTTTATTCCTATTATCAAGTATGTTGCAATACATATTCCTAAACATCCACGTTACACAGATGTATATATGAGAAGTAATATTGCTAGATGAGAGAGAACACACATTTTTACTTTGAAGAAATAGTGCCAATCTCACCAAAGATACCGTACCAATAATACTTTCCAGCATTATATAAAAATACCTATTTCTCCTCATTCTCACCCATGTCACTTATCAAATTTTTCTACCTTTTATAATTTTTAGGGTAAATAGTAGAATCTTGTTTCATCTGCATTTATATGAGATTCATATTGAGCATCTCCTATGTTTCTTATTTATTTACAAATGAATAAGAAAGTTATGGTTTTATTTTAAAAATGCAATTTTTATTCTTTGATTTGGGGCTTTAAAAAAATTCTGACTGGAGACATTTCTTTCTATGTGAGACATAAGAAAAAATTCATTTGTGTACATTAAAAATAACTACATCATAGGGAAAAGACTAATAAATTTGATGAAGTCTAACATGTATTAGGAAGACAGGCTAAGTACAGGAAAGTAAAATTCATGGAGAACAATATTGGATAAATGAATGAGTGAATATGCAATTGTTCTGATTAACTAGACTCCAAGTCACCTATAAGTTGTATTACTAGATCTACCAGTCCTCTCATCTGCTCTGAACTGAACTCTCCAGGTACAAGGTTCTAGTGTAGGTCTAGGTGAATATTTTAAAGAGGTACTTGTCTGATTTTGCTTTGCACCTAGATGCAAGAGTACATAACTGTGTTTGTGTTCAAAAGTTGTCTTTACAATCTGAGCACAGAAACTGGGAAGCACAGTACATGATTTCTAGGTCTGTTACTCAGAATATGTCCTCTAACAAATCACCTAACTCCTCAGTGCCACAATATCCTTCTTTGCCAAAAGGGATTAGGACACAGATCAAATGAAAAAAACAGATGTAAAAATGCTTTGATCATTTTTTAAAATACAATACAAATTAAGCCTATTATCATCTCTGGTACAAATCCTACAGAATAGAACCTTTCACTGGGAGTATAAGCATAAAATCCTCTTCGAGCTGCATTAAATATAAATGTAGAAGTATTTTTCAAATATGCTTAATCAGAAAATTAAGGTTTAGGTTGTGCTATTTTCCCCCCTCCAAATAGAAAACTGTTTCCACCAATAAAACAGACATAATTAAGCTATCCCAGTGAAAGGGGAGGATACTTCCTCTTAGCTCACCTCACCCATTCTAACTCTTGTCATAGCTTTCTCTTAAAGATGCACTGGAAGCTGGTGTGGCACAGAAAGTTGAGCAGAATCTCTACAGCTATTATCAACTTAATAATATATGACACTGGAATCACTTTATAAGAAAAATGCTATGTTCAACATGTTGCTTCCGTCTTTATTCACCCATGAATTAAAGATCTCTGTGCTTTATGTTCCGTGTATCCTGAATGTTAATATCTTCTTCATTTGCTTCTTGCTATAAATGAAACTTGTTGGTTAATTATTCAGGAACATGACTAGATTTTATTTGCTATCCATAAGTAGCAAAGTATCTATGAAAGAGACCTATGTGTAAAATGCTACAAACATAACCATTTCTAATACATATATTTTTAGAGAGAGAGAGGGAGGGAGTGGGGGGCCAGGCGGCAAGAGAGAGGAAAAGAGAGAGATCCAAGACAGCACCATGCCCCAAAGAGCCTCGATCTTACAACCCTGAGATCATGACCTGGGCTGAAATCAAGAGCTGGATGCTGAACCCACTAAGCCACCCAGATGCTCCTTTCTTTAAGAATTTCTAAGCTATTCTGAGTACAATGCTGTAGCTTCATCAGTTCCCTTTGATAGGTTTTCTTGCATTAAAATAGGGTGAAAATGCTCTTAATTGTGAACACAAAATGTTCTGATTAATCTCATATCCCAGTCTCTTGATTATCAGAGTATTTTAAGCAGATTTTCAGAAATATAGGGAGGGGACCAGGTCCCCATTGTATTCAACGAGTGCCACTAGTATGTATAAGTGCCACATTGTTTACAAAGTGCGCTAGTGCTATGGTCAGGCCAACCCTCAAATGTTTTCTAGCGCAAACACACACATATCCCACTGTCTATGGTTGCCATACTCATGACAGCTGTATCTCCATACCAAACTTATGTTCCTAGTACACAGAAAGTAAATAAAAAAATAAATCACTCATGCAGCTGACACATCAACTACCAAAAAAGTCTGGCCCTGTCCCGGTTGACCAAGCAGAAGTGGGCAGGAGGAAACAAATAAGAGCAATGGAGTACTACACGAACCGTGGGGGTTTAGAAAATGCCAAGAGCATTTTGCAGGAGGAAGGCAAGGAGGACTTGGTGGAAGAAATGGGATGTGTTATTTTTCTTAAATTTTTCACCTGTAAAGGGGTCCTCAACATTCATGCAATCTTTCTTCCAAAGATATCTATTACCCTTAAACCACCTTTCATGATCCAAAGTCAGCATTTGTATGGCACTTAAATATAGAGGCCTGAATTCCCATCTATAATTGAGTTTTTGGAGGCTGTCAGAGGAATTAAACCATTGTCGTTGCTTTTGTTTGCATGTTTGTATAAAGAAGGAATTAAACAAAATGAAAATATTAAAGTGATGAAAGTGTAGGTATCATAATTTTGCTGTAATTGATGCAAAGTATTGGTGGTTCTGAGTCTCAAACTGAAGCCTTAAAGTAGTTGAGAATGTCCAAATAAAATGGAAACAAAGAACTTTTACAAATGTTGGTAATAAATGGTCAAAGATGGTATCTAAAAGACCAAATGTAATTAACAAATTTATACTATTTTGTAGTTTGCAGAGAACATCACCATGTCCATTATACATTTGTCTATCATTTTCTTTCAATATTTGACACGCCTGTATTTTCAGGAATGCATTAAGTCATGGACTACTGCCTAACTCATTCATCAAATATTTATTTATTTATTTTTTAAAATTTTTTATTTTTTATAAACATATATTTTTATCCCCAGGGGTACAGGTCTGTGAATTACCAGGTTTACACACTTCACAGCACTCACCAAAGCACATACCCTCCCCAATGTCCATAATCCCACCCCCTTCTCCCAAACCCCCTCCCCCCAGCAACACTCAGTTTGTTTTGTGAGATTAAGAGTCACTTATGGTTTGTCTCCCTCCCAATCCCATCTTGTTTCATTGATTCTTCTCCTACCCACTTAAGCCCCCATGTTGCATCACCACTTCCTCATATCAGGGAGATCATATGATAGTTGTCTTTCTCTGCTTGACTTCTTTCGCTAAGCATGATACGCTCTAGTTCCATCCATGTTGTCGCAAATGGCAAGATTTCATTTCTTTTGATGGCTGCATAGTATTCCATTGTGTATATATACCACATCTTCTTGATCCATTCATCTGTTGATGGACATCTAGGTTCTTTCCATAGTTTGGCTATTGTGGACATTGCTGCTATAAACATTTGGATGCATGTGTCCCTATGGATCACTACATTTGTATCTTTAGGGTAAATACCCAATAGTGCAATTGCTGGGTCATAGGGCAGTTCTATTTTCAACATTTTGAGGAACCTCCATGCTGTTTTCCAGAGTGGCTGCACCAGCTTGCATTCCCACCAACAGTGTAGGAGGGTTCCCCTTTCTCCGCATCCTCGCCAGCATCTGTCATTTCCTGACTTGTTGATTTTAGCCATTCTGATTGGTGTGAGGTGATATCTCATTGTGGTTTTGATTTCTATTTCCCTGATGCCCAGTGATATGGAGCACTTTTTCATGTGTCTGTTGGCCATCTGGATGTCTTCTTTGCAGAAATGTCTGTTCATGTCCTCTGCCCATTTCTTGATTGGATTATTTGTTCTTTGGGTGTTGAGTTTGCTAAGTTCTTTATAGATTCTGGACACTAGTCCTTTATCTGATATGTCGTTTGCAAATATCTTCTCCCATTCTGTCAGTTGTCTTTTGATTTTGTTAACTGTTTCCTTTGCTGTGCAAAAGCTTTTGATCTTGATGAAATCCCAATAGTTCATTTTTGCCCTTGCTTCCCTTGCCTTTTGTGTTGTTCCTAGGAAGATGTTGCTGCGGCAGAGGTCGAAGAGGTTGCTGCCCGTGTTCTCCTCAAGGATTTTGATGGATTCCTTTCACACATTGAGGTCCTTCATTCATTTTGAGTCTATTTTTGTGTGTGGTGTAAGGAAATGGTCCAATTTCATTTTTCTGCATGTGGCTGTCCAATTTTCCCAGCACCATTTATTGAAGAGGCTGTCTTTTTTCCATTGGACATTCTTTCCTGCTTTGTCGAAGATTAGTTGACCATAGATTTGAGGGTCTATTTCTGGGCTCTCTATTCTGTTCCATTGATCTATGTGTCTGTTTTTGTGCCAGTACCATGCTGTCTTGATGATGACAGCTTTGTAATAGAGCTTGAAGTCCGGAATTGTGATGCCACCAACGTTGGCTTTCTTTTTCAATATCCCTTTGGCTATTCGAGGTCTTTTCTGGTTCCATATAAATTTTAGCATTATTTGTTCCATTTCTTTGAAAAAGATGGATGGTACTTTGATAGGAATTGCATTAAATGTGTAGATTGCTTTAGGTAGCATAGACATTTTCACAATATTTATTCTTCTAATCCAGGAGCATGGTACATTTTTCCATTTCTTTGTGTCTTCCTCAATTTCTTTCATGAGTACGTTATAGTTTTCTGAGTATAGATTCTGTGTCTCTTTGGTTAGGTTTATTCCTAGGTATCTTATGGTTTTGGATGCAATTGTAAATGGGATTGACTCCTTAATATCTCTTTCTTCTGTCTTGCTGTTGGTGTAGAGAAATGCAACTGATTTCTGTGCATTGATTTTATATCCTGACACTTTACTGAATTCCTGTATAAGTTCTAGCAGTTTTGGAGTGGAGTCTTTTGGGTTTTCCACATATAGTATCATATCATCTGCGAAGAGTGATAATTTGACTTCTTCTTTGCCAATTTGGATGCCTTTAATTTCCTTTTGTTGTCTGATTGCTAAGGCTAGGACCTCTAGTACTATGTTGAATAGCAGTGGTGATAATGGACATCCCTGCCGTGTTCCTGACCTTAGCGGAAAAGCTTTCAGTTTTTCTCCATTGAGAATGATATTTGCGGTGGGTTTTTCATAGATGGCTTTGATGATATTGAGGTATGTGTCCTCTATCCCTACACTTTGAAGAGTTTTGATCAGGAAGGGATGCTGTACTTTGTCAAATGCTTTTTCAGCATCTATTGAGAGTATCATATGGTTCTTGTTCTTTCTTTTATTGATGTGTTGTATCACATTGACTGATTTGCAGATGTTGAACCAACCTTGCAGCCCTGGAATAAATCCCACTTGGTCGTGGTGAATAATCTTTTTAATGTACTGTTGAATCCTATTGGCTAGTATTTTGTTGAGTATTTTCGCATCTGTGTTCATCAAGGATATCGGTCTATAGCTCTCTTTTTTGGTGGGATCCTTGTCTGGTTTTGGGATCAAGGTAATGCTGGCCTCATAAAATGAGTTTGGAAGTTTTCCTTCCATTTCTATTTTTTGGAACAGTTTCAGGAGAATAGGAATTAGTTCTTCTTTAAATGTTTGGTAGAATTCCCCCGGAAAGCCGTCTGGCCCTGGGCTTTTGTTTGTTTGGAGATTTTTAATGACTGTTTCAATCTCCTTACTGGTTATGGGTCTGTTCAGGCTTTCTACTTCTTCCTGGTTCAGTTGTGGTAGTTTATATGTTTCTAGGAATGCATCCATTTCTTCCAGATTGTCAAATTTATTGCCGTAGAGTTGCTCATAGTATGTTCTTATAATAGTTTGTATTTCTTTGGTGTTAGTTGTGATCTCTCCTCTTTCATTCATGATTTTATTTATTTGGGTCCTTTCTTTTTTCTTTTTGATAAGTCTGGCCAGGGGTTTATCAATTTTATTAATTCTTTCAAAGAACCAGCTCCTAGTTTCGTTGATTTGTTCTATTGTGTTTTTGGTTTCTATTTCATTGATTTCTGCTCTGATCTTTATGATTTCTCTTCTCCTGCTGGGCTTAGGGTTTCTTTCTTGTTCTTTCTCCAGCTCCTTTAGGTGTAGGGTTAGGTTGTGTACCTAAGACCTTTCTTGTTTCTTGAGAAAGGCTTGTACCGCTATATATTTTCCTCTCAGGACTGCCTTTGTTGTGTCTCACAGATTTTGAACCGTTGTATTTTCATTATCATTTGTTTCCATGATTTTTTTCAATTCTTCTTTAATTTCCCGGTTGACCCATTCATTCTTTAGAAGGATACTGTTTAGTCTCCATGTATTTGGGTTCTTTCCAAACTTCCTTTTTGGTTGAGTTCTAGCTTCAGAGCATTGTGGTCTGAAAATATGCAGGGAATGATCCCAATCTTTTGATACCGGTTGAGTCCTGATTTAGGACCGAGGATGTGATCTATTCTGGAGAATGTTCCATGTGCACTAGAGAAGAATGTGTATTCTGTTGCTTTGGGATGAAATATTCTGAATATATCTGTGATGTCCATCTGGTCCAGTGTGTCGTTTAAGGCCTTTATTTCCTTGATGATCTTTTGCTTGGATGACCTGTCCATTTCAGTGAGGGGAGTGCTAAAGTCCCCTACTATTATTGTATTATTGTTGATGTGTTTCTTTGATTTTGTTATTAATTGGTTTATATAGTTGGCTGCTCCCATGTTGGGGGCATAGATATTTAAAATTGTTAGATCTTCTTGTTGGACAGACCCTTTGAGTATGATATAGTGTCCTTCCTCATCTCTTATTATAGTCTTTGGCTTAAAATCTAATTGATCTGATATAAGGATTGCCACTCCTGCTTTCTTCTGATGTCCATTAGCATGGTAAATTCTTTTCCACCCCCTCACTTTAAATCTGGAGGTGTCTTCGGGCTTAAAATGAGTTTCTTGGAGGCAACATATAGATGGGTTTTGATTTTTTATCCATTCTGATACCCTGTGTCTTTTGACAGGGGCATTTAGTCCATTCACATTCAGGGTAACTATTGAGAGATATGAATTTAGTGCCATTGTATTGCCTGTAAGGTGACTGTTACTGTATGTGGTCTCTGTTCCTTTCTGATCTACCACTTGTAGGCTCTCTCTTTGCTTAGAGGACCCCTTTCAATATTTCCTGTAGAGCTGGTTTGGTGTTTGAAAATTCTTTCAGTTTTTGTTTGTCCTGGAAGCTTTTAATCTCTCCTTCTATTTTCAATGATAGCCTAACTGGATATAGTAGTCTTGGCTGCATGTTTTTCTTGTTTAGTGCTCTGAAAATATCATGCCAGCTCTTTCTGGCCTGCCAGGTCTCTGTGGATAAGTCAGCTGCCAATCTAATATTTTTACCATTGTATGTTACAGACTTCTTTTCCCGGGCTGCTTTCAGGATTTTCTCTTTGTCACTAAGGCTTGTAAATTTTACTATTAGGTGACGGGGTGTCAGCCTATTCTTATTGATTTTGAGGGGCGTTCTCTGAACCTCCTGAATTTTGATGCTCATTCCCTTTGCCATATTGGGGAAATTCTCCCCAATAATTCTTTCCAGTATACCTTCTGCTCCCCTCTCTCTTTCTTCTTCTTCTGGAACCCCAATTATTCTAATGTTGTTTCGTCTTATGGTGTCACTTATCTCTCGAATTTTCCCCTCGTGGTCCAGTAGCTGTTTGTCCCTCTTTTGCTCAGCTTCTTTATTTTCTGTCATTTGGTCTTCTATATCACTAATTCTTTCTTCTGCCTCATTTATCCTAGCAGTTAGAGCCTCCATTTTTTATTGCACCTCATTAATAGCTTTTTTGATTTCAACTTGGTTAGATTTTAGTTCTTTTATTTCTCCAGAAAGGGCTTTTATATCTCTCGAGAGGGTTTCTCTAATATCTTCCATGCCTTTTTCGAGCCCGGCTAGAACCTTGAGAATTGTCATTCTGAACTCTAGATCTGACATATTACCAATGTCTGTATTGATTAGGTCCCTAGCCTTCGGTACTGCCTCTTGTTCTTTTTTTTGTGTTGAATTTTTACGTCTTGTCATTTTGTCCAGATAAGAGTAAATGAAGGGGCAAGTAAAATACTAAAAGGGTGGCAACAACCCCAGGAAAATATGCTTTAACCAAATTAGAAGAGATCCAAAATCGTGAGTGGGGAGAAAGGGGATAAAAAGAGGTTCAAAAAGGAAGAAAGAAAAAAAAAAGAAAAAAGAAAAAAAAAAGAAAAGAAAAGAATTTTTAAAAAAAGAAAACACCTAAGAAAAATGTAAAAAAGAAAAAATATATATATTAGATAAACTAGTAAAAAATCGTTAAAAAAGAAAAAGGTAACAGTTAAAAAAAAAATTTTACCCGAAGGCGAGAATAAAAAAAAAAAAAAAAAAAAGAAAATGAAAAAATTAAGTTAACTGCAAGACTAAAAAAAAATCACAGGAAAAAAGCCATGAGTTCCGTGCTTGGCTTTCTCCTCCTCTGGATTTCTGCTGCTCTCCTTGGTATTGAAACCGCACTCCTTGGTAGGTGAACTTGGTCTTGGCTGGATTTCTTGTAGATCTTCTGGGGGAGGGGCCTGTTGTAGTGATTCTCAAGTGTCTTTGCCCCAGGCGGAATTACACCGCCCTTACCCGGGGCGGGGGTGAGTAATCTGCTCGGGTTTGCTTTCAGGAGCTTTTGTTCCCTGAGCGCTTTCCGTAGAGTTCTGGAGGACGGGAATACAAATGGCGGCCTCCTGGTCTCCGGCCCGGAGGAGCCGAGAGCCCAGGGCCCCACTCCTCAGTGCGCCCTCAGAGAACAGCACCCAGTTACTCCCGTCTGCCTGACCTCCGGCCGCGCTCCGAGCTCACCGAGCCTGCGACCGGTTCAAGGTAACACCGAGCTGTGAGCTTACTGTCGGCTCTGTCTCTGTAGCCGGCTTTCCCGTTCCAATACCCGCAAGCTCTGCGACACTCAGACACCCCCGATCCTTCTGTGACCCTGCGGGACCTGAGGCCACGCTGACCCCGCATGGGCTTCGCCCCGGTTTAGCCTCTGGAGCGATGTCCCTCAGCGGAACAGACTTTTAAAAGTCCTGATTTTGTGCGCGGTTGCTCCGCCGCTTGCCGGGAGCCGGCCCCTCCCCCCGGGGTCTATCTTCCCGTCGCTTTGGATTCACTTCTCCGCCGGTCCTACCTTTCAGAAAGTGGTTGTTTTTCTGTTTCCAGAATTGCTGTTCTTCTTCTCTTCGATCTGCCGATGGATTTTCAGGTGTTTGCAATCTTTAGATAAGCTATCTAGCTGATCTCCGGCTAGCTGAAGCAGTCTCAGCTTGCTACTTCTCCGCCATCTTGACTCCTCCTCATCAAATATTTATTGAGCACTTATGTGACAGGCATGTCAGATTTCAGATGGCTTAATACATATAATGAAACAGAAATAGGAGTAAATGTGGAAAAGAACAATTAGAAATTAGAACACTGAAACCAAGATAAAGTGGTTTGATCTGCAAATTTAACTCAACTTGTAGACAATCAAAGCTACACTGGGAACATGATCAATTCCATCACTCTTGTGGTCAATAACAAAAACATACTAATGTGTCAGGTGACATGTGTCTCTCCCTGAGCACTTATAGCTGAATGCAGTTTCTCTTATGAGGTTTCAAATAGAGGACAATGCCCTCAATGTCAACAGGATCTGCATTAGCAGGTTTTCTAAGGCTAAGTACCAAATTCTGTTTTTCAACTTAAATCTTACCAAACATGTTGTGCATTTACTCAATGATACTGCTTCAACACTCAAGCAGGGTAACAGAAAAGCTGTTTTGTAGAAAATACTATATGTTAAGATTGTGGGTGACAGTTATTGGTATTAATGCTGGAAAAAGTAGGAAGTTCTTGATTGTGTGCCTAGATACATCACTGAAGAGTGGCCGATCCATAGTGCCTAAGATCTGGCTATAAAAGATTTCTCCTACATGTAAGGCTCTCACCTCAGTGCAACTCAAAATAAATGCTGAGGTGGCCCTGCAGGTTATCTAATTCATGGGGCCCGATGCAAAAGGAAAACATGGGAACCCTTGTTCAAAAATTAAACATCTCAAGACAGCAATAACAGAGTATTAGAGCAAGTGCAGGACCCTCCTTAGCATGGACCCCTGGGTGACTGCACAAATTCCCGGCTCATGAAGCCAGCCTTACTGACGTAGCAGAATCACAAAAGAACATCCAAGACTGTATGGAAGAACAGTTCCAGAGAGACGGTCTCTGGGCAGGTCTCTCAGCAAAAGAGGCAGTGGCAGTTCTCTGACACTCAGTCACTTCTGAAGCTTCCTGACCCCAGCAAGGGACACAAGACTAGATGATGATAGATATGCATGGTGACAAGAAGCATGGGATTGAGGAGAAAATGAGGGATATGTGGTAGGGGACTGAAATATATACCTCATATGGGAAATGTTATTACTGAAAGAGACAGGAGCATGGCATATGTAAAGGGTTGGCATGCTCCTGTTGTTGAGCAAAGTCATATTCTGGAAAGCCCTGACAACCAGGTTTCAGATTTGATGTGATAGGAAAATAAGAACTCAATTTTTTTTTTTTTTTTTTTTTTGAGGAAAGTAAAATGCAGCTCTATTTCAGTAGGACTGATCTGGCAACAAGAGCAAAGGAAAGAAAAGAAGTTAAAGACAGGAGAAAAAAAAAATGAAGGCTTTTACATAATTCTGAAGTGAATTTCCATGGGGAAAGAAATAAAAGGGGAAATACTTGAATGAGAGGTCCCAAAACACAGAAATGGAGAAAAGAGAAATATTTCTGTCATTTCAAGGGATAAAAATGAAAGGCTTGATGTCTACCAGTTTGGGCATGAGAGAGAAGATATGAAAACATACTATTGATGGTTCTATCAATAACACCAGACAATAGGTTGGGTTTTTGCACATGCCCTGACTCATTATTAACTCCCACATTAGATAGTGGGGGGAAAAAGAGGAAAGCAGAGATATTAAATGATATGACCAAAGTCCTAGAGCTGCCAATTAGGAAATCAGAGACATATCATTGTCACACTTCTTCTCCAAAGACAAATTAAATTAAGCATAGCACCTGTTTTTGTAGCTCTGGAGCCTGAGTAACTACGGAAGTAGGATCAGAAAGAAGTGGATTGAGAAAGTTAGTAATTTAAGGCCCTTTTTGTCTCACACAGATTTGCCCTTGTCTGATTGGAGTTGACACTGGACTACTGAAAGGAACAGTCCATAAGAAACTGGAAATCAGGTTTATGGGAAATAATAACTAAAGGTAAGGAGAGTGAAAAAGCCACACTCAGGAGACACATCTTTTGGACTGATCAGAGAGACAGGGATCAGTACGTAAAGCAGATTCATCTGAATCAGTTGGGGTGGGGGCAGAGATTGTTTTCACTTCTTTAAAAAATCTGGAGCTTCGTTCCATTGAGAGTGTTTTTTTCGATTGTAAAGGAAATTTTATAAAAACAGTTTTTGACAGCTATTTTCTCATTTTGTTCCCTCTTGCCAAATATGCTCAGTACTTTAGTTTCCAGGTTTTTGTGTTTGTAACTCTATGTATTGTAATTTATGTGCTTCACTTTCGTTCCCAACACCAGACTCAGCTACCTGAGGACTACTCAGCATTGTATTTTCCAAAGCAATAAGGGACCATGCCTGGATCAGAGCCCAATAAATAATTATATTATCATTTGGTTAATTACTTACTTTAAGCTAAATGTTTTTGAGAGATGTTACTATTCCCTGGATGATGTACCTTTAAGGAAAGGCTAGAAGATGAAGACAAAAGAAAAGTGAATCAAATTTATAAACTAAATGGATAAGATGTTTAGTTACTGAACCTTATACAGGTAGGGGCAGATCTAGTTTAATTTTTATGTAAATGAATAATCCACTGAATTCTGTGAATTATAAAGTAACTGAATGCTCCTTATTTCATTCTCTACTTTCAATCATTCGTCTTATTCTAAGAGAGGATGAATCTTCTCGTCTTTGGATGTATCAGAAGTGGGTCTTTCCCCATCTGATTTGTATTTCCTCAACAACAGAGTTTCATGACTGCCTCTGGTGGTACAAATCCTCCAAAAGATATTTCTCATCACAGCTGGTTTCCTGTTTATGTTTGAGGTCACTCACACTGTGAGCTGCTTTCCTGCTGAAAAAACCTATAGGAGAGCATCTTGGAAGAAGGTAGCATAACTTTGTCATGAAAGGATTTTGTCCACTGCATTTTAGTCATTCTCAGTGTGATACTAAAAGGATAATCCCAACAAAAATTCAGTGAATAAGAAAACCCATATGCCAAAACTGCATTTGCTAATCGACTTAGAGCATATGATAGGGTCTACTCTAAAGAAAAAATGTTATGTTATATATATGTGAAATATATAGTATCTAAGAAAAATAGGTCATATATATGTCACATGCTCTAAAAAGCTTATCACACAAAGTAATTTTTATTTCTATAGCTGAATGGCAAAAATAAATTACTTTTTGGTTCCTCCCAAGGTAAAAAGTAAATCATCTTGTTTTTTAATACAGTAATTTGTCTCGAGATAACCTGAAAATTTTAAAGTTGTATTGAGGAAGTGGCACATATGAATGACGAAAAGATGCCCAGAGAATATGTGCTTGTCCTCCTTAATATTAGAATTACAGTGACAAAAATTTCTTTGGTCAAATTCTTCTTAAGCTCTTCTGAACCTATCAACTAGGAATCAGTTTTAGGCTTCTGTAACTCTACTTTGTCAAGTTTCCAGCAAAACTCCTAAGTTGATTTAGTCAGAATTTCCCATCATGCTATCTCATCATCCTCAATATCTAATTATGGTCCCCAACTCTACCAACCTCCAGGTGATGTCTGATCACCCTGGCCTGCCTTCAGTAAGAATCCTGCTTTGTCAGTTTAGCCACAATTCCCTCCATCCCCTAGGTTTCTTCTCAGCAATTTCCCATCCATCAATTGCCCATTCTGCTTCTTAACTATAAATTCTAGCTTGTTTGTGCTGTATTCAGAATTAGGGCTGCTTCTGTTCCCCTTTTGCAATATTCCTGACTACAACCTACTTTGTACTACTTTAACTGTCCAGCTCTGGTTTTCCTTCAACAACCAGGCAGAAATTGCAGGGTCCCTGACCCTTGTCAAGTGCTAGCTATCCCTCACCCTCCAGTTTAGCAATAGCTTCCTGTTGCTGCTCTAACCCCAGACCCTTTTTTCCAATCAATCCATCATTCATTTATTTCTCTGTCCAACTAATCTTCTTTAAGCACTACAGATTCATTATGTAGCTCATCTGCCTCCAGAGGTCCAATGGTTACCCATTTGCTTTCACATCAAATCTATACTCGTCTGCCCAGTTTTAAGGCTTTATATAATCTGATATCATGCTGCATATCCACCTTTATCTCCAATTAATCCTGAATATGCACTCTCTGCTGGAATGGGGTCACTTCCTTCAATGGCTTGATCATAGTAGCAGTCTTGTCTCCCAAAGGTGCCTTCATGAACACTATTCCCCACACTTGAACTTTTTCTAGCTAATAGAGATTTTAGTGATGATTGAATACAACTCTTACTCTGCAGATGAGAAAATCTAGGCCCAGAAAAGTAATGATATCATCATTTTCTCATGCCGGGTCAGAAAAACTAGTGTTCAAATCTCTTTTATATTGTTGGAAAGCCAATTTTCATCTTCAGTAACCTGTGTGCATACTCTTCAGGGTCAATTATTTTTTCTTCTTTTATGCACCTATGTTAACAAACCTAGCCCTTAGTGAGAATTATTCTGTTTTGTACATTTTCCTCACCCATGAGCATCAAAAATTAGCAATTAATTAATTCTCATATTATTGAGTTAGATTTGTTTTTTTAAAAGATTTTATTTATTTATTTGAGAGAGAGAGAATGTGCACAGAGGAAGAATGAAAGGGATAAGCAGACTCCCTGATGAGCTGGATTCAGGGCTTGATCCCAGGACCTTGGGATCATTACCTGAGCTGAAGGCAGCTTCTTACCTGACTGAGCCACCCAGGCACCCCTAATGGAGTTCAATTTGTGTCATCAAGTAGATTTTGGATGTCAACATCAAGGCTTAAACTATTTTTAATGTTTATATTGACCAGACTTTGGATATATGAAACTTCGATTAAATTTCTCCTATTTGAATGGCTAAATGCCATTTCAGATAAATTATGCTTGTTCTATACAGAATGCATATGTTCTAGAAAGGAGATAATCAAGCTTTAGAACTACAGGAGTATGTGAAAGACTTAAAAGACACATTTTCCTTGAGAAATCTTATCATCTGGAGGAAGAAGTTTTAAAAACTTACACTCCTAAGGGACATGTTTGCATAAGCAAAATCAGTAGAATTTTTGTTCATGTCAGTCAATATCCATCTTTCAAAAACAAGTTTGAACCCTTGTATACCAATATATAGAAACAAATTTGAATACATAAAAACAATCATTATTTGCCCCAAATTATTTCAACTTCCTACAGTAACTGTGCTTTCCAAATAATTTGGCTACATGAACAGAATTGTGCTTCATTCCATTTTTATATTCAGTGAGCTCCTCAATGTGTTCCTAAAAACAAAGTAACTGTAATTCTAGTTTGATAATTTCAAAATCAATTTCACTGGGCTATTTAAAATGCAATAATTTCAAAATTACACATTTAACTATAAGCCAAGGAAAATGATATAATGAAAAAAGATAAGATAATGAGAACTGAGTTTTGAAACTATTAACATGGGTTATTTTCATTGTGTTGTTTTGGGGGTCTCAAATGGATTTAGTGGGGAAGATGACAGGTCTTGTGAAATTAAGTTGAATAAAAAAATAGATATTAATATATGCTTGTAAACATATAGGCTATATTATTTAAAAAATGCACTTTGGTGTCTAGCCCATATAAAAATTTGAGGCATTCTCAGAAACCATGTTTTTGCAGTTATATTTAAACTTTGGAAATTTGCTATTCAAAATAGTTGACAATTTCTCTGTCTTTTGCCGCTCAAAAATGCCATTATGCCCGATTTTTAAAATGTCAATAGTATCACTGGAAATGAAATAATGGCAAAATTTCTAGAATATTAAAGGTGAAAGCAGAAACAAGAGTCTCAGAAGGCTTCCTAATGAAATCTTGGGCACTGTCACTGAGTCACAAACATACAGAAAAATAGAGTGGGTCAAGGGGCAGTTATGATGGTCACTAAAGGAATCGCTGAGACAAATGACACCTCTTTGCCCCACTGCAGCAGCTATTGGTTTTGCCCCTGTAAAAAGCCCTGTTGATGTTATTAAGGAGAGTGGACTATCTAGCTGGGGACTATCTTGGTGTGGATTTGAGGAGGGTGGAGGGAGTGAAAGCAGATACTGAGGAGATACTGAACTGCTTCACAGGATAATACAGTGGGGCAGTGTGAATGAAAGAGGTATTCCTTAGTTAGAAAATGAACTAACAGAATCCCCTACATCATCCCCAGAGCAAACATCTCCTCTCCCTTCACCTTTTTGTGAAGACTTTCAGACTTCAGCAGATATGAATGCCTCCAGACTGGTTAAGTGCCATGATGCCCTATGCTAACCTATCATAGTGCATGATAGACTGTGTTACTGCAATTATCTGTGGTACTCTGGTGGGATTATAATATCCATGAGGGAGGCAACCTCTCTACTGTCTTCACCATTTTATAGCCTTCACACAATAGCATCTGATATAGTAGACATATCATATGTTGAACAACTAATAGATGAACTTTAAAAATCACAATACCAGGAGTATTATCATTTAACGGGTGGAATTTTCAAGATGCACTTAAACTTCCATTTCCTAACCAGCTTTTGTCATTAGAAAAGTAGAACCCAAATTTCCAGTCGTGCTGGGTAATATGAGGAAACCTCCACTGAAGTATTTGAAACAGCCACGAAAAGTACAAGATGCCACCCCCCTCAAGAAACTCATAAATAAGAACCATTCCCAGAAATTTTAGATGACTGAGGTGAAAAATCAGAGACACTAAACTTTTTTCTAACCTTCTCAACACTTTTTCTCAGTCCTGGTCACTCTGTGATACCCATCTTTTAGGAACGATCATACTTAGAACATCAATATAATCCTGAAATAGATATTCTTCTATTACATGTGATGGTCTTATTCTATATCAAGGTCATATTATAGATTATTAAGATTATATAATGAAGAGAATATGACTTAAGGGTCCCATAAGCATGAATTTGCTAGGCAAGTTTCTTCACTTGGTTGACTATTTATTTCCTCATCTGGAATACAGAAAATAAATGCTTCTCTAATACCACCAATATGGAAATTAAGTGATATAATGTGTCTTTATATATATAAAAGCGACTTGCACTATGTTTGGTTCTAAAATGGTTTGCCACTGAAAAATACTAGTTATATTCCTATCCTTTTCATCCATCTTCTTGGAAACCAAAGTAACAAACCCTAACTTCAACGTTTTATTACTGAATAATTTAGTCACCAATTTAGTTTGCAAAGACTTTGAAAACACATCTGCTTTTCTGTGTAGTACCTATGTGGAGAGGACTGTTACCAGAGTGAGTCTAAAGTTACGTTTCATGCTCCTTGGACTTCCGAGGTAATTAGAGAAGCTGAAAAGGGGAAGAGTTTGACATCCCAGAAATATGCTGGCAAGTAGCCTGTCTTGCATGTTTCAGAGGCAAGCAGAAAAGGGGGGAAAAAACCATAAGCAGGAAATGTGCTCTGGAGAACATCAAATCCATCTGCAAAACTGATTTAGTTATCAACTAACCACAAAGCTTCCTGCTCTACATATTTCAGAGTTAAATCCAATTTGCTCCAATCTAGATTGAATAAAAAAGAGTCAATAAGACATGGATGGAATATTTCTGGGAGTTACATAAATTCACAAGTAGAGATAAAAATGCATTGGGAAAAAAATAAAAACCTTCCCAATCTTATCAGATCAAAGAACCCAGGAAATGGTAATTGTGACTATTTAGGGAGGTAATGGGATAAATAAAACCCTTCAAGAGGCAAGCAATTGGTCCGTGATTATTTGAGAGGCAAATGTAGGATGGGGGCCAAGGCCTCAAGAGTTCTCCAGCTCTGATAGAGGACTCCAGTGGCTATACAAGGTTGCCTCATGTTAACAAAACCTCAGAATCAGGCAGAAAGTACAAATGGAAGGTTGGTCAAATATGGGTCTCCAAGACAGTCCAAGAGTTCAGTGTTTAACACAGAGGTAATAGGATTGATGTGAGAGAGAAAGGCAAAGGAAGATAAGCTGCCACTGTGCTCTTCATACAGTAAATGTTTAAAATATGGTATGTGAGATTTATAAACAACACAAGAAATAGTGTGTGAGTTTGTTTGAGGGGATAAAATAATAGAACGGAAGAAAATGAAAACAATATACTTCTAATCAAAACATGCAGAAAACCTTATTGTAAAAAGGCCCATCCAGGGGATACTTGCTGTGAGACTGTGCAAGCTTGAACCCACATACTTCATGAGATTTCTGTTCCACATGGAGAAGAACAAGATGGCACCTTGTCTTCAGGATTGAGGAGAGGCGATCACACATGGGAGTCACTTCTGAAGTTTCCAAGTCTTTTCCTCCTCTGCCTTAAAAATACCATCCTTCAAAAATGCTGAAGGAAAACTTGACCAGGTGACCAGTTTCAGCTTTAAAACTAACTCTAAAGATGATGATGCCTCCACAGGTAGTAAATTGTCTACTCTGGTGTTAGAATGTAGCATTAACTGAAAAATGATCCCAATATGGAAACTGTTCTTTCTATATTAAGAAAAAAAAAGTAAACAGAAACATTAACCTACTCTAACAAAAGATTATTCACATACCCAATAGACTACATAGAACAGTGCTCCAAAGCCATCCCATCTGGATTTGAATTCTGGGACTTTCAGGGACTCCGCTTTTTCATCTGTGCAATGAAGTTAATAAAAGTATTTACCTCACAAGGTTTTTATGATGATCAAGTGAATTAAATATAACCATGGCTTTGTGAATATTTCTCTTTGTAAAGCACTTCTAAGAGTTTCTGTGACATGGTAAGACCCAATATTGACTATCCCTGTCCTGATAGGTTGGTTTCCTCTACTTAACCCAAGATAGACCCAATAGCTCTACTTATCCAAAAAAAAAAAAAAAAAAAAAGACTGTAGAAGTTACAATTTGGACTTATCCTTTTAATCACTTCTTTTATACTCAGGGTTACAAATGAGTCTCAGGCCACAGATAACTTCCTACAGAAGGAAATTTTAATTACCCCTAAAATGATTTACTGATGCTTAACACGGTCTAGCTACTAGTTTAAAATTTAAAAATTGTTTTATTTCACATTGACTCCAAAGGTGTGTTCTTTAGTTTTAGTTCTTTAGCATTAGTTTTTATTTCCAAAAACTGAATTGCAATTCTGGTTACAGACCTCATTCTCCCTTCAGCACTGTGCTAGAAAACAACGTGACTTTTGATAACTCTTGGCACATCATATAATATAGAAAACAAAAATACTTCAGTTTTTCTAATTTCCATAAGTACCAGAGTTTGAATATAGGACGCAAGCCAGAAGGATTTGCTTGAGATGATTAAATACAAATTCATGGCAATTTGCATTAATCTGGTCATTTCCTTATTATTTGTCTACCTGAATCAAGGTCTTGTAGGTATAAATCATACAGATTAACACTCTGAGAAGCCACCAACACTGGTGTTTTAACGCATTTGTGCAGGTTAATGTAACTGAAGCTGAATAACAATGCCTCAGGAAAGATATATTTTAACATCCCTATTCATTTGCTCGTGCTGTTCCCGTGCCTTAAATTCCCTTTTCATTCCTCAAAGTTCAGTTTAAACGTAGCAGGTCAAATCTTCTTGTTTCTATTCAAAGTAGAAATGCTCTCTTAGGTTTTCAATGTCTCACTAAGTTTTTTCTTTTTTTTAAGATTTTGTTTCTTTGACAGAGAGAGACACAGCAAGAGAGGGAACACAAGCAGAGCGAGTGAGAGAGGGAGAACCAGGCTCTCCACCCAGCAGGGAGCCCCATGAGGGGCTCGATCCCAGGACCTTAGGATCATGACCTGAGCTAAAGGCAGATGCCTAATGACTGAGCCACCCAGGCACCCCTCACTAAGTGTTCTATATAGCGCTCTGTTGTACATGCTCTACTGCATGGTGGTAGAGGTACCACATACCTGATATGGTGCCCGCACACGGCACTTAGTAAGCCCTCCACGGATATTTGTTAAGGGAATCAAGAATCACACTTTATGCAGTTTAGAGGACTTATTCATCAGCTTGGTTTCTTTGATACAATGGTATTGAAAAGTATTAAGAGTTTTACTTAACAGATTAGGAAAATGAAGCTCAGAAATATTCAGTACTTGGACCAAAGTCACAGCGTTAATGAGAAGGAGGAGGATTTGAACTGAACTCCACCTGATGCTAATTCTGGGGCTCTTCCCACAATTCCATGCTGGTAAATTCGCAAACTCTTACAGCAACGATGCCATTTGTTTCCTTGTACAAAATCCCAGTAGCCTAGGACTTTAAATGCAACTGCTGATAGTGTAAACCAGGGCCCCATTTATTTCTAGTTTATCTTGGAAAATTGCATTCATTCATTCAGGCTTGACACTCAGGTTTCTTCTAATACATATATTTGGCTTACTGACATTCAGCAGAAGGGGAGTTTTAAGCCACATCTAAGGGAGAGAAGGAATAGTTTAATCATGAATATGGGGAAGCGATATCCAGACTGAGATTTTATAGAAGCAAAAGAGAAATGAGCAAGTGGTGTATATCATTTTAAGCAGATTTGCATGACTGGAGCCAAAAGCTTCTGTCAGGGAGGAAAATAGACTGGTGGTACACAGAATTGGGATAGGAAACTGTCAAGATGGTTTGATTTGAGGGATACTAAAAGCCATTCCCTTGCCTAAAAATACTCTCCCTACTGACCTCTCTCCTGCCCAGTAGTACTTATTTTCCCTGAGTTAAAGCATCAAAAGTTTCTGTTTACAGACATACTCATTTTCTGGGAGAGATGAAACTTCCATTGTTTGCTGCTGATAGGTATAATGTAAAGTAGTTGATTAACAAATAGTAATGCAAGGGTAATTAATTTATTAGAACAGTACAAATAAATCAAGATAACCACATAGACAAATGTTTCTAAAAACATCTTCCTTGAATTCATTGTACTTGGTAGTCACCTACCCATTTACCATATGGACCAGAGCAATCAGGGATAAATAATCAGAACTTGAATAGTCTCAGGATACTACATGCATAACATTCTGTAGGAAATAGGATGTCCTTGAAAGAGAAGCACTGCCACCAACTCATTCTGTGATCTTTGATAAGTCAGTCATATGTCCTCAGCGGCCCAGTTTTAACATTTTCAGAGAAGGTAATGATAATCCCTATCCTTCTTAACCAACAGGACTTTTGTCAATGAGTCACATCAATTTCCTTCTGGAAAAAAAGTGCTACACAAATATAATATATTTACTTTAAAATAATAATATCTGATGCATTTGAATAGGATTTAAAACTAACATTCATATTATAGTTATCAGTCAGGTGTTATTCTGGGACATATTATATGTAAAATTTCACTTTTTTAAAAAAAGAAGTATATATTTTTAGAGAGAGTGAGTACACATGCATGAGTGGGAGGGGCAGAGGGCGAGGATAAGAGAATCTCAAGCAGACTTTGCATTGAGGGGGTCCTCATGTGGGGCTTGATCTCACAACCCTGAGATCAATCACAACCTGGGCCAAAACCAAGAGTCAGACACTTAACCAAGTGTGCCACCCAGATGCCCCCAAACATCAAATTTTACTAATAATCCAATGATGGAGCAAAGGAACTAGAAAGAAGAGAAACTAAGGAACTGAGAGGTTAAGTAATTTGTTCACGGTTCCACAGCTAGTTAAGTAGTAGAACTAAGATTATTATGATAGGTATTTTTATTTTTCTCATTTCTACTGTACATGTTTATAGAAGAATAAGTTGTTTTCTTACTGGTACACATCCTCAAGGTATCATTTATGTTTAAATCCCTAAATATGCCATTTAGAACTGTCATCTGAATTGTTCAAGTTAACAAAATAGTATGTTAAATACACTGATATACCATTTCCTTTCAAGGTATAAATACTCCTTTGGAACCTAGAAATAACAATTGAACACACAAAAACTTTTCAATCTGGATTGGTATATGGACTGTTTTCATCTCATGCAGAGACTGGAGGATACTGTCATGAGGTCTCAACCTCCATAATTAAGCAAATTGCATGTCCCTCCATCACTGAGACAGTAGAAGGGGAGTAAATTCTCCACATCTGAACCCTCTCTCTGCTCAAGGGTCCCATAATTTGCTTCCTCATATACATAATATGCAACAAATTTCACTGCTACATGAAGTCCTTCCTTCTTCATTAATGGTCACTCTAGCTTTCTATTGCTAAGGTCCTAAATTATGGAATAATCCTTGACTTTTCTCTAGTTTTCTGTGCCTTAGATTAAATCAGTATATTTTGTCAGTTCACTGTCAAGATACCTCCAGACTCTGCCTACTTTTGTTTCCCCACCGACGTGCCCTTGGTGCAGGTCACCATCACCTCTCATTCACTTCATTATAATAGTCTCTCAGCTGCTCTTCCTGCTCCTTCACTTGCTCCTCCCAGGTCTGTACCAACACAACATTCACAATGGGCCTCTTAAATATGTCAGATCAGGTCCTTTTCCAGTTCAGTTCAGAACAAGCTAATGTCTCCACATATCATTCAGGGGAAAAAACAAAGTCATGACAATGGTTCACAAGCCCTTATGCAGACTGCCCCTTATCCCTTACCTCTCTAATCTTTTGGTACATGCCCTTTGCTCTTCACATACAGCCATGCTGGCCTCTTCCCTGCTCTTCAAACATGCTAATTATACACTCCTGTCTCAAAACTGTAACATTAACTGGCCCTCAGATGTCCACATGTCATACTCCCTAATCTCTTTCAGGACTTTACTTGAATGTTACCTTCCAAAAAGAGCCCATCTCGTCCCTTCTATACACCCTGCTCATTTTTTTCTCCACAATTCACAGTCCATTTTACAGGCCACTGAGCCTGTTTATTGGTCTTCCCTACTACAATATAAACTTATGGAGGTCAAATATTTGTGTCCCTTTTATTTCCCTAGGCTATACCTGGCACAGGTAAGGTGATCACAGAGCCTGAGGATGGGGGATCAACCAGGTAGGCATTTGTGATTGGGAAAGCAGGTGTATATCTTAATGAAACAGCTTCTACTTAGCTCTAGAATACTATTTTCACATGGTAGTAAATGCCCAAATCTGGATTTTTGTGATGTATCTCCTGATTTAAAGAGAAATGATTTTTAAAAATGTTGATTTAGCTCTTCACACCAAACAAATCCTGTATAAACAAATACAGTTAGGCCTACAAATCACCACTTTGAGACTTCTACTCTAAGCATCTGAGGTGCTAAGAATCCTTTTAGATCAAATACTCAAAAGATTTCACTAGGTACTGTTCACTGGATCACACATTTCCATGAAAATGTGTAATTTATTAGAGCCAATATCTCTCTCATACCAGGAGAGAGATTATATCACTTCTGCAAAGTCTTAATCCATTTAGCTTTCTAGGAGAGACAAGAAGGCAGTCACGTGACTAAAGGAGATTTAAGAGGGATCGTTTTAATTATTGCAAACTAGCAAAACTCAAGCATTACTTTTGGGTTTTTTTTTACAAACACATTTCACAGCCTTTTCTTCAATGACTACATTATTGAATGTGGCATATTTCTATCTTTTTTAGTGAAATGTAATTTTTTTCCATCTGATAATTTTAGCACTTATGCTTATTAGATATAAGTACATTTATGTCACTGACCACTTAACTTAAACTTTTCATTGATATCTATTTCATAAGAAATTTCCTCAAGGTGCCAGGGTGGCTCAGTTGGTTAAGTGTCTTGCCTTAGTCTCAGGTCATGATTCCAGGGTCCTGCAGCAGAGATTCAGCTTCTACTTTCCCTCTGCCTGCCCCTCTGTCTGCCACTCTGCCTACTCTGCCTACTCAAGCACTCTCTTTCTCTATCAGATAAATAAAATCTTTAAAAAAAAATAAAAAGAATTTCCTGCAAAGGCTAATCACATTCTACCAACATGAAGAGCTGATGAGTGAATCCAACTATTTTAAGACCCCTTGTCTCAAGGAAGATAAAAAGTTGCGATACCAGTTTAATTCACATTTAAGCATAGGACTCTTTCTTTGAAGAGTCAAAGCAGATTGACAAAGATTCCTCTGTTAGAACATGGCAGGCTGAACTTGCCTCCGAGAATTTGGGTGCCATCACTGCGTGAACTGGGTATAGTTTTTGACACTCGAAACCTACATAAGCAAACATGAGTTTGTTGTTGAGCATTTCCCTATGACAGAATAAATATAAGCTTATTTCAATCAGGCAGTGATAAGCTTACATTTAATCTGGTTATTAATTATTTTGTCTTAGTGTGATTTTTAATTTCTGGTCTTTTTTTTTTTTTTTTTTTTTTTTTTTAATTTACTTCTCAGCTTGTGCAATGACTCATTGTATCTTATCTGTTAAAGATAAGATTACAAGTTGAGCAAGCTACCCAGAGCAAATCTGACAGTAAGATCAAATCAGTTTATCAACAACCAAGAGGCAAAACTGGTCAAAACTTCTAGTGGATTTTAAGTTAGTTATTGCATTTGATGCATTTGCTTCAGAAAACACAGAAAAGAGGAATATCAGACAAATGGGGTTGTTGTAGACCAAGGAAAAGCCTTGATTGGGTAGTGTTTTTAGTGTTTTGATTTATACAGAATCAAATTTTAAAAGTTATGAATACCTTGGATGCGTATCTTATGTAACTATACATCATCCTTAAAACAAAAGTTCTTCAACTATAAAATTAAATATTCTGGCCATGATACGTGAACATTATTAAAGAATATAGTAATTTAGTCTAAAGCGGTGTATAAGTTGGAAGCTGATATGGCACTGTTATCAAGAAGTCAAGCCTTAGTCAACTTCTAATGCAGACCACTGGTTTGGAAACCAGCAGGCATCAACACCACCCCAAGGGCTTCTTCACACAGATGGCTGGGCCCCAGAATTTGCATTTCTAGTAAGTTCCCCAGAGATACCCATACTGCTGATCTAGCACCAACACTTTGAAAATCACTGATGTAGCTAAATCCCCTCCTTTCAGGAAGTCTGTATCATGAGCACACTATCAAGGCACACAAGAGTTGTGTCTTTCCACAATGTCAGCTTTATTCAATCAAAGCAAGGTTAATCACAATTACAAAGCAGGTTCAGGATTCCAAATGCAGCAATTCATGGGATTAAACTTGGCTTCTTACACAGCACATGGAGCAGGGCAGAAGACAAGCCACACAACAAACAAGGTAAAGTGGTGTACAGGAAGGTAATGAACCAAATGTGAAGTCAGTCTGTGGGCACACAACTGAGATAGGGCCTCGATCTGCTCTGGACACTGCTTCTGATATCGAGGCAGGGAAGGCTCTTGGTTCTGTTGGGAGATAGACTGGGAAGCCTTCAGGAGAGGTTGCCTTTTTTAAGTGGTCAGACATAGAGGGGTCAGGTCTGAAGCATCTGACAGTTTGCTGCCAAAACCATCCCCTTCTTAAATGGATGTAATCAGTTTTGAGTCTCTGCAGATCTCCCCTAGTTCTGTTCATCACCAGTTCTGGGTTGTCAGTTGACATGGGTCCCAACAAGATTTCCTAGCTGTCGTATCTTAACTGTTTCTGTCATTACTTGACACGGGCTCCTGCTTGATATGAGAAACTCCATTTTGCTCTCTATAGTCTGTTACAACTCCATTAAACACAGCACAAAGTTCTTGTGTTGAGGAGGTAGTCTATGCTCTTTTAAACCCAAATGAATCTAATGTTTCCTATCCTATCAGTTTTGAAATTTAGAGGGTATAATTTTTAAACATTCTATTTACTCATGTATACTATACCTATAATTCAGAGGAATTAGTTAAAGGCTATTCATATTTTTAAAATATTTTATTAATTTATTTGACAGAGAGAGAGAGGTCACAAGTAGGCAGAGAGGCAGGTGGGGGGTGGGGAAGCAAGCTCCCTGCTGAGCAGAGAGCCCAATGTGGGGCTCGATCCCAGGACCCTGAGATCATGACCGGAGCCAAAAGCTGAGGCTTAACACTCTGAGCAACCCAGGTGCCCCTATTCATATTTTTTAAAAGAGTTTTACTTATCAGAGAAAGAGAGAGAGAGAACAAGAGAGAGAAAGCACAAGCAGGAGTAGGGAGAGAGGGAGAGCAGGCTTCCTGCTTAACATGGAACCTGAAGCATGGCTCAATCCCTAAGAATATGACCTGAGCTAATGACAGATGTTTGAGCCACCTGGATGCCCTATTCATATATATATTTTTTTAATGTGCTAAAGGGGATATTATTTTAGGGACAGAACAGAGTATCCTTGCTAAACTGTTTAAGCAGCTTTATAATCTAAATCTCTCCAACTTCCTCATTCTTACTAAGGAAGTTGTAAAACAAAACAAAACAAACAAACAAACAAACAAAAAAAAACAAAAAAAAAAAACCCCCAAGAACTAGGAATGACCAAGGATAGTGTATTGACCTAAAAATCTCAAAAATAGCATTCCTGTTACAGAAGGTTTAAGATAAAGTCCTTAGAAGCTCAAAAGTTGGTTCTTTTTCCTCTTTTAAAAGCCCATTTTGGTTGGTTCTAGACTTTCTTTGCTTGGCAAGAGTTATGTTGGATGGAAGGGATATGGGTCAAATAAGGGAATGTCTCTCACTATCTCCCCTCCCCCTCCCTCTCTTTGTCTCTCTCATATAAAAAGTGTGACTAAGAATATGAAGAGGCATTTCGGAGTTTCCAGCTAAGCAGATCAGGGAGTGATTCATTGAAGAGCTAGTTTGTGTTAGTTCTTGACCCAGGGACAGAATTTAGACAATTAAAATAAAGGACAAACTCACCCTAAAGGAACATAAGGGTATTCACAAAGCCAAGGAGGTTGAAAATTGAAGTGCATAAATGATGAATGACTAGTGGTTCTATTTGGAGAAGAAGCTTAAATGAGAGCAAACTGGATTCCTTTGTCTTGAAAACAAGGTTGACAGATTGATTAATTCATTTGTGGAGTTCAGGTCAAATTGTTCATGAACGTTGTGATCAGCTGAGTCTTTACAGTTCAGTGGGAGCAAGCATTTCATTGCCCATGGCTGAGCACAGTAAGGAAATGGAAGTAAGTTTCTCCAGTGGTTTGTTTTCCATTTCCTGTATTGACCATTTTATTTCCGGTGCCATTTCATACTGGTTTTACACAGCATATTACACAGAAGAGCTCCCTAAAAATTACTTGATTAAGAATCACTGCACTTAATATAAACTTTAAAAGGTACAGACCCCAAAATGAAGGATTTTCTATACAGAGAATGAATCAGCAACACTGCTATTAATCCAGCAAAGCAGACTAAGCATGAGGCTGTCAAAGGAGTGAACACATAGTAGAAAAGATCAGTAGCACCTGAATGAAGTACAGCTCAAACTCCGTCAGAGCAGAGCAATGAATTGGAACTGATATACAATACCACTGTTTAATGTTCATGTAACTGTACAGAAAATATAAGTAAACCAAATAAAATGTATGTAGTTCTTACCCTAGAAGGTAGGTGATATTCTTCCATATTTTCTGTCTTATGCCTAAATATCTGAACTAAAAATACCTCTAGGTATAATTTGTGTATATTTATATCCGTGTCTGTACCTATACAAATTAGATGGATTGTACCTAATTAAAAAAAGTTAGCAGAACTACTTACAGAATGCAATTTTCAACAGACTTATTTCTGTCTCTGTGTGATACATCATACCTCCTACCGTTCTAAATGTGGCACATATAATATGTTTTTAATTGGAATGAATTAAATTTAATTTTATGCAGAGAATATTGAAGCATTTGTGATATCTTTAAGCATAAAGAAAGATGAGAAAGGTTTGGGAATAATTTTCTTATAAATACAACAGTCTCAAATTTTGTTCAAATGTTTAAAGGCATTAGCAAGCTCAGAGGAAAGGGGGTGTTTTGGCGGTTCCAGGTTTACACCCAGTGCCAGATCTTTGATATTTGATCTTCCTTGGCAACAGTCTGAGATCTATAGAACCACGGGAGGGTTTGTTATTTAGAATGAAGTACCAGTGTGGCAAGTTCCAGGGCCATGAACAACAGGCATCTTATTACTGAATTATGAGTCTAAGAATGAGCCACATCAGAGGAGAGGATAAACATGACAATCAGAACATAAAATTAAGTTCAGGAAGTACACATGCATTCTAGTTAATGGCCCTGGACAGAATGCAAACTAGGGAATATTCCTGTTTGCCCAAGGAGTCCTGAATTATGCTTGACTTGCCTTGCTTCTTTACTAATATATCCCTTATATGGTGAAAAGTATCTGCTTTGGATGATAAATTACATGGTCATCTTAATCAGGGAAACATTAAGAGAAATCACTTCATTTAAAAGGGGATTGGTCTATCAACATTCTACTACCAGGACCCTTCTCCCAAGACTCCCTCTGGTCACCCACTTTCTTTTCTATTTTACCTCAAGATACAGCTGCAACTTAAAGCACAGAAAGAGAAATGAGAAAGTCAGAGAATCCTGCCCACCCTGAGAGCTTGGAACTCTCAGACCAACTCTGCTCTTGTTAAAGCTTCATTGGTTTTTCAACTCACTTTTCAATTCTTCTGATTTCCCACAGCTCTACTTCCCATCTGTGTTTCAGCCAGTTGCACAGCTGGGGAGAAATTAAAATAGAGATTGCAGAAGCAATACTCACAACTAGGAGCTCTAATTAGATGCCCTGTGACATAGACCAGAGTTTCTAAGTCAAAAAGAACTACACCACTCATCTTCCTGCTCCAGAAAATGTGTGCAGGGGTTGAGAGGTGGGATTCTATAAAGTGGCAATCCATCCCCTTTGATTTGAGGGTGATAGAAAACTAGGAATGAAGGACCTGCAGAAGGACAGGACAACCTGGAGCCTTAGATTTTTAACAGCCTGAGAGCTGTCCCACCAGTGGGGAGAACATTTGAAGAATCAATTTGTTTGAATATAAGAGAAAAAAATCACACTGAATCTCCATCTTAATTGATCTGCGTTCCAATCTGTGCCCCCAAAAGGGGCTCTCTTAGGATATGGACTCTAGATACACAAGAAGAATCAATATCTGTTTCTCAGTTATATCCATGTCATAGAGAAGAATTTCTTAGCAGTTCTAAGTTTTTTTAAATTAAAACAATTTAAGTGCAAAATGGAAAAATATTGGGTATTAAAGACATACACCAAAATACAGAAGTTAACCATTCTACTCTTCCCAATACTTTATCCTTCTGCATAAATTTTATTCCACTTCCTTTATACTTAACCTCAATCCTTATCCTTTTTTTTTTGCTAATAAAAGATATTCTTACAATTTTATTAAATAGAAAATTTGATATACACAGAGAGAGAGAGAAACAGATATACAGTTATTATATATATAGTATCTATAATGGGTAAGGACTCATATAAGCACCACCCAGTTTAAGAAATATTCTTACTATTGAAATTTCCTATATATCTCTTTGAGAACAAGGCTCTTCTTCCTGAAGTAAACATTATCCTGCACTTTTATCCCCCTTTCTTTATAGTTTTAAGTTTCTGTTTTTGCAGTACATTTTACCTCCACTTCTTAGCTTTTCCAGGACTCTACAGAATAAATCACGTTATTTTTCATTGTTATCTTTGTCCACAGACACCTAGGTTGTAGTTTCCAATAATCTACAAAATCAGCCCCATTCATCTGCTTTGTTTCTTCCAAAAAATGTGCTGTAATCTCTCATCTATTGTCTTTGCTCATCCATTATCTTCTCAGGTGAGTATAATTTTATTCTTTTTTTAAAATTTTATTCTTTTAATCAAGTTTCAGTCTTTCAATTTTAATGTTTTGAAAGAGCGAAAATAGACATGTTAACAATCTGTCATGTTTATCTGTATGTCATGATCCATCATTTAAATATAAACTTACATCTATCCCAAAGCCTTATCTTTTTTTATGGTATTGACTCATGACAAAGGGATTCCAACAATCAACTTTTAGAAGGCCAAGATGTTTTATGAAAAAGAGCGAGACATCTCAGCATTTCCTAAAACTGCCTACTGCACACAAAGGCCAGACAGAACAGTTGCTTTGGAAGTATGGGAGCAGGACAAAGAGGACGTCATCAGAGTGTGGGAGGAATTTGGAGAGGAGCCAGTGTTGCTTAGACTGCCATGGCCCTCTGATTCTGGCTTATGAAGGGGCAGGAATTCTCAAAAGGTCTCCAGAGCTCAACACTTGGTTAAGACTATTTGTTTCTTACAGAGTCATCACATCAAGTGCCAGGGAAGGGTCTTCCTATCCTTGTAAATGACAACTTTAAAGGCTTGGAGTGTTCCACAGAGTTTCTTTTCCCATAGTGTACCAAATTGTTCCCAATTTGGTTGTGATTCCCAAGGTCACCCTTTTGAAAATTATTATCTTTATAAATAAAGGTTTAAAAGAAGTATCAGAAGAGTGGGATTTTAAAAATAAAGTACTAAAGTCAACACTGGAAACCAGATAATATCTGGAATCCTGCCAGCTACAATGTTCCAGGCAAGTCATAGGAAAAAAAGTCTAAGAGTGAAGGGAAAAAAGTGGCATTACATACTTTAAATAAAATTTCTAGGGGATATCAACTTCAAAAAGAAACCAGGTAGATAAAGGATAAAAATCTGGTCTTGTATAAAACTTTTTTTTTTTTATGAAGCGTGTTCTTTCTTATTCAAAATGTAGACTCCCCTCCAAATGCCATGTTATATAGATTTCAGCTTTTTGAGTTTTGAATTTTCATATTTTAAAATAACATCTTAAGGTCTTAATGGGGTGTGTAACCTAACAGCCTTTTAATGGATTTTCCCAGTGCATTTTTAGTCCCTGATATCCAGCCCATCCCATGAGTCAGTGCTTTCTCCATTTTCTACCAGAAAGGTCTTCCTAGAATAGACCTGGCTCATGTTCAGATGGAGCAAAGATTTCACCACTTTCTTTGGTTTAAAAGGACTGATGTGAAGCTGTAAAACTCTGCTCCCCCCCCCCCAATACAATACTGAGTTTTCAATTCTAATGAATATAAAAAACATATAATCTCACCCCTATTGTTGGCAAAACCATTGTGAAGGAAGTGTTCTAATTATTGATGACACAACCAATTAAAATGTTGCTCAGGATGACACAAACAACCAGTATATGAGAAATTGCCTCCACTCTTTCCTGGTCACAGTAAGTGAGTAAGCAACTGGTTGTATTCTTCTTAATAATACTTATGTTAGGAAGTCTATCAAAGCATTTTACACTAGAAAACTTATTACATATAGAGCTCTAGAAAACCTGTCAGGCATCCTATTGTTTCCATGTTGGAGATGAAGAGACACAAAGATCATATAATGTCATAATTTAACATATTTCTGAGGAAGTTATATAAGCAGTGATCAAATTATCAGGAAGAAAAAAAGTTATTTATGATAGTTCAAGCTGTTTCAACACAGAAACCACAAGAGCCATATCCATAGGCTGAAATGGTTCAATCGTATTATTGCTAAGTCAGACAAGAGTTACTGCTGTTGGAGCCCAAACTGCATGAAGAAAGAGAGAGTCTGGAAATACCTAAGAATTCAGATACAATTTGTGACAAATGAGTAAGAAAGCAAATGCCCAAAGAGACTAGGTTGATGTAAAGACAGAGGCCAGTTAACCGTGATTGTACATGTACAATAATGATTTGATTATGTCCTTTCTTTGATATTCATCTTGTTCCAAAAGTTCCTCCAGTAAAGTTTTAAAGAGGGTACTGTTCGGTGAAAGCTTAACATAAGGGACACAAAATCCTTCCATTTCTCACCTTATATGATTTCATGGTTTTTCCATGTGAAATAGCTAGTCAATGTTAGAACAGAGACAAAGATTTACATTCCCTAGTTATATGCCGAGTCAGATGTTCTGATCTAATTGCCATCAGTAGCCTGATCCTTAGGAAATTTAAAAATTTTAATTGTTTGAGAGTTAATACTTATACTATAAAATCTATCATTTAAAATACATAATTGTTTTAGTATATTTACAAAACTGTGTAACCATCATCACTGCACCTAGAAGACTATTATCACCACACACATGAAAAAAGTCCCCAAATCATTAGCAATCATGCCTTATTCCCTCTCCTCCCAGAACTTGCCAATCAATGAATTACTTTCTGTTTCTATAGATTTGCCTATACCACAAGATTCACATAAAACGGAATCACTGGGGGATCAATGAATCTAGGTTTACTGGGGGGTGTTGAGAAAATCCTTGGCATTCAGGAGAGAATGACTTCCCTTAGCATCATAAGAGCAATGCTAGTTTCTACCCACACCCCACATCCCTGTTGGGGGACACTAATGATAAAAGAAATACATTAAGTCCCTATCAATCCAGTCAATCCTAACTCAGTGTCCAAGAAATAGGAGCATATCCCTTTTAATTCCTCTGTGCGTCCCCCTTTTGTGGTCTTTCTACTGAATCTTTCATCACTGAGGTATAGTGCATCTACAGCCTCCACAGGCTATTCAGGCTTTGTGGCATAAGATGAAGGTTAGAGATAAATGAAATGTACTGAAATTGGATTTTCTCTCTGCTCCATTTCACTGGTTTGAGATACGGTGAATCTAATCACAGATTGATCTTATTAAGGCTAATGACCTAATGATTAACAAGAGAAATGCATCTGTAGTCAAATTGCCTGTTTTAATTATTCCAAGGAGCTGCACCATCAACGGGCAGCAGACTCTTGGATGGGCATTTGCTTGCACCTGGGGCTATCTCCATTATTATTATTCTCCTGATATCTAGCAGAGGAAAAATAGCCCAAAATCTCAGATGTACTTAAGTTCTCTCTACTTACAATAGGCAGCTTGTGGCAGAGGTGAAAGTTTTGATCCAGATATGAGTCACAAATTGCTACAGAATCCAGGTGTCAGAGAAGACAATGAAGGAGATGAGAGTGAGCTAGGACGTAGACTGTGAATCAGGGAAGCCATATTCTGACCCAAGAAAGTAAAGATGTAGAGGACAATATTTACTGGTGATTTGGGCAAACCGTAATTTGTGTCTGGGCTGTCTGATAGCCAGGGACTCTTAGGGACAATAAAGACCTGACCTGGCCTCACCCCTCTAAATGGCATCAGTTAAAAAGTATAGTAATTTTAGAAGATAAACATTTTATATTCATCTTAAACATACAAATGTGTATTCATCCTCCAATCTTTGACAGTGAGCCAACACACCCCTTTTTTAAAATAAGTCTGCCAAATGGAGTTATATTTTTGCACAAAACATCCATAATGCATCGTTCATGCTTTAAAGTTTTGATATCTTTAACATGGAGCAAAAATTTAAGACACTTACAAATTCACAGTTCAGAATCATAGATTTTTAATGCCACTTCTTAATCTTGCCTATCCCTGTTTCAGTAACCATTTGAGAGGCGGGGTAGCTGAGATTCATCATTCACATACCATTTTAAAACTCTCAACTTTGCTTAAATGCTGACTGTCCTCTCTCAATATTTTATCAGTCCATGTAACTTAAATTATATCATTACAAATTATATACAGCTGCGATTAACTGGTTGAGGAGCCAACATCCCCAAAACCTGATAAGCCAACTGGGGAGGGCTGAAGTGGAGAATAATTTGCCAGGATTGATCATATAATTTAGAGAGAAAGTAGGGAACACTGGTGGGTGAATTGAAGGGAGGTCTGGTTTAGAGTTCTTATTTATTTATTTTTTTATTGGGTTGAGGGCATGTGCTTTTTTTTTTTTTTAATTTTTTTATTTTTTATAAACATATATTTTTATCCCCAGGGGTACAGGTCTGTGAATCACCACGTTTACACACTTCACAGCACTCATCAAAGCACATACCCTCCCCAATGTCCATAATCCCACCCCCTTCTCCCAAACCCCCTCCCCCCAGCAGCCCTCACTTTGTTTTGTGAGATTAAGAGTCACTTATGGTTTGCCTCCCTCCCAATCCCATCTTGTTTCATTGATTCTTCTCCTACCCACTTAAGCCCCCATGTTGCATCACCACTTCCTCATATCAGGGAGATCATATGATAGTTGTCTTTCTCTGCTCGACTTATTTCGCTAAGCATGATACGCTCTAGTTCCACCCATGTTGTCGCAAATGGCAAGATTTCATTTCTTTTGATGGCTGCATAGTATTCCATTGTGTATATATACCACATCTTCTTGATCCATTCATCTGTTGATGGACATCTAGGTTCTTTCCATAGTTTGGCTATTGTGGACATTGCTGCTATAAACATTCAGGTGCACGTGCCCCTTTGGATCACTACGTTTGTATCTTTAGGGTAAATACCCAATAGTGCAATTGCTGGGTCATAGGGCAGTTCTATTTTCAACATTTTGAGGAACCTCCATGCTGTTTTCCAGAGTGGCTGCACCAGCTTGCATTCCCACCAACAGTGTAGGAGGGTTCCCCTTTCTCCGCATCCTCGCCAGCATCTGTCATTTCCTGACTTGTTGATTTTAGCCATTCTGACTGGTGTGAGGTGATATCTCATTGTGGTTTTGATTTGTATTTCCCTGATGCCGAGTGATATGGAGCACTTTTTCATGTGTCTGTTGGCCATCTGGATGTCTTCTTTGCAGAAATGTCTGTTCATGTCCTCTGCCCATTTCTTGATTGGATTATTTGTTCTTTGGGTGTTGAGTTTGCTAAGTTCTTTATAGATTCTGGACACTAGTCCTTTATCTGATATGTCGTTTGCAAATATCTTCTCCCATTCTGTCAGTTGTCTTTTGATTTTGTCAACTGTTTCCTTTGCTGTGCAAAAGCTTTTGATCTTGATGAAATCCCAATAGTTCATTTTTGCTCTTGCTTCCCTTGCCTTTGGCGTTGTTCCTAGGAAGATGTTGCTGCGGCAGAGGTCGAAGAGGTTGCTACCTGTGTTCTCCTCAAGGATTTTGATGGATTCCTTTCACACTTTGAGGTCCTTCATCCATTTTGAGTCTATTTTTGTGTGTGGTATAAGGAAATGGTCCGATTTCATTTTTCTGCATGTGGCTGTCCAATTTTCCCAGCACCATTTATTGAAGAGGCTGTCTTTTTTCCATTGGACATTCTTTCCTGCTTTGTCGAAGATTAGTTGACTGTAGAGTTGAGGGTCTATTTCTGGGCTCTCTATTCTGTTCCATTGATCTATGTGTCTGTTTTTGTGCCAGTACCATGCTGTCTTGATGATGACAGCTTTGTAATAGAGCTTGAAGTCCGGAATTGTGATGCCACCAATGTTGGCTTTCTTTTTTAATATCCCTTTAGTTATTCGAGGTCTTTTCTGGTTCCATATAAAGTTCTTATTTTAACAGGTACCAATAAGAAGGTGAGGTATTCTGTTACAGGCTTTGGAAGGAAAGGGACTGCCCATTTTTACAAGACAAAAAATGGTCTATAAAGATGAATTTTTTTATAAAGCCTTTATTTCAAGAGCAGTAATTTGGAGATTTTGAAGTTTTATAAACTTAGATCTACATTTGTTTTTAAATGTGGTTTTGTTATAGCATTTTAGTGATTTTCATCTGTCATTCTACATAGGGTGTAAGGTTCAGATCTGTTATGTTACAAAATTTTTAGAAACTTATTGACCAGCATATTAGCATTCTAATACCTAAATATGCATTCAGAGACAAGAAATGACCTTATAGATGGCTCCATGTGCTGGGGTAAGTATAGTTTCTGATTAGCAAAGCAGTATCAGCAAGCCAGGAGTGAGTTAGTAGGATAATAAACCCTATGCTCAGAGTACCTAAATAAACTAGGAGTATCTGTCATCAAAATTATAGAAGGGTCTTTATAACAAGATTATCTTTTAGAACAATGTATAATTTGAACATGAAAAGTACTAAATGTCAGACCATGGGTAGTGTATCATGATAGGGTCAGGTTTTTGTTTGTTTTTTATTTTGTTTTTGTTTTTGTTTTTTAACTGTGAAATACTTCCCTGAAGCTTATTTCTCTATCTTATTTCTACATCTGAAATAACTCTGAATTTGTTATTTCTTTCCATCCAGTTAGCCAGACTGTGATCCTTCATTTGGAATTCTGTAAAGTTCTCTTAAAGATCTTTCTACGTTTACCATGTCTCCTTACAGTTCTTACTCTATACTATACCAAAGTGAACATTTAAAAATACAACCTGATGCAAACCCTGTCAAAATACCAACTTTTTTTTCTTACAAATCTAAAATAATTCTCAAATATGTATGAAACCACAAAAGGCCCTAAATAGCCAAAGCAATCTTGAAAGACAATAAACCTGGAGGTATCACAATCTCAGATATTAAGATATACTACAAAGCTATAGTAGTAGGCTCTAGCTACTACCAGAACAGGATGATACTGGAAAAGAGAGTTCAGAAATAAACCCATGTTCATATGCTCAATTAATCAATGATAAAGTAAGCAAGAATATAGTCTCTTCAACAAATGGTGCTGGGAAAACTGGACAGCTACATGCAAAAGAATGAAACTGGCCGCATTTTTTATACTGCACACAAAAATAAACTCAAAACTCTTACAAGAAAATATAAGGAATTTTTTTGGACATTGGCCATACATTCATTTTTTTAGGTAAATCTTCCTGGACAAGGGAAACAAAAGCAAAAATAAACTATTAGGATGGTACCAAAACACAAAGTTTTGCACAGTGAAGGAAGCCAACAAAACAAAAGGGCAAACTACTGAAATAAGACTGTAAGTAATATGCACAATAAGGGGTTAATATCCAAAATGTATAAATAACTTGAATAACTCAGTACCCCCCAAAATAGTAATTCAATTAAAAAATGGACAGAGGACCAAATAGACATTTTTTCCAAAGAAGACCTACAGATGGCCAACAGAAAGGAAAGATGCTCAACATCATTAATCATCACACAAATGCAGATTAAAACCACAATGAAATATCACTTCACACCTGTTAGAATGGCTAAAATAAAAAACACAAGAAATAAGTGTTGGCATGGATGTAGAGGAAAAGGAAACCTCATGTACTGTTGATGAGAATGCAAATTGGTGCAGCCATTATAGACAACAGTATGGAGAGATTCTTCCAAAAATTAAAAATAAAATTACAATATGATTCGGTAATTTCACCACTGGGTATTTACCCAAAGAATAAGACAGCATGAATTTTGAAAGGATACATGCACCCATATGTTTATTCTAGCATTGTTTCCAATGGCCAAGATACGGAAGCAACCCAAATGTCCATCAATAGATAAATAGATAAAGATCTCATCTCATACACACACACACACACATACACACACACACACTCTCTCTCTCTCTCTCTTTCTTTTTCTCTCTCTCTTTCTCCACATAATGGAATATTTTTCAGCAATAAAAAGGAATGAAATCTTGCCATTTGCAACAACATGGATAGAGCTGGGGGTATAACACTATATGAAGTCAGTCAAAAAAAGACAAATACCATATGATTTCATTCAAGACACAAAGTTTAAAAAAAAAACCAGACTCAAATACAGAGAACAAACTAGTAGTTGCTGGGTGTGGGGTGGAGGGAGATAGATGAAGGGATGGGTGAAATAGAAAAAATGTTGGACAACCCTGATTACAACTGCTGAATTTGACTGGCTTAAAATATATATATATATAACACTGACTTTGTTACTCTTCAGCAACAAATTTTAGTACTCTTGAATAAAATTCTGAATGATTAATTTGCCTTGGTATAAGCAGACCGACTTCATTAGCCCACTTTGTCACATAGGTGCTCTCACATGTGACCTCTCTGGGAAGTCCTGGACCCCTTAGTTTGCAAACCTACCGTTGTCTCCCCTGTGACAGACCACCTCCAACTAGCCAATTTCCATGCCTGGAATAGTGCCCCCTGCCTTCTATCTGCCTTGTGAACTCAAACTTAAATCTCAACTTAAAGCATTCACTCAACCCTCCACATTAGGCTGGGTTTTCTCTGAATAGTTGCAGTTCCTTTAGTTTGCAATTTTTCATCTGTTTTCTGCACAGAGTCAGGCTCCATGAGGTCAGAACCCATCTCTGCTTTGCTCATCCACTTCCTCGGTCCAGTTGCATATGTTAACAACGTAGTCTAATAACCAACATTTTCTGATTAAATCCATTATTTGTATTGTTTACAAGATAATTTGGGTTCTTATTGTTTGACTGTGTAATTGCTAGAATTAAAAACTTCAGGGAATTTGTTAATATTCAGACAGTCATTTTAAGACAATCACTAAAATACTTTTATAGCATTTTAAAAAGTTAAAGTGACACCTCATTTCTGGTCAAGGATTAAAAAATACACATATACCATATATTCTAAGATATGTATCTTTTTCATATATAATATGTATATAAAATGAGAATATGACAAGTATTACATCATTGTTCTTATACTCTACAGTTGAACAACCGTCACTGTAGATCTTCAACAGACAATAAATTTAAGATGACAGCTTTGTGGCTTATTGGAAATTTTCATACATCAGTCTACTCTTTGGGATTTACAGGTTAAGAAGCAGTTTATTCTATTTTGAAGAAAGTGTAATTGAATGCTGCTATTTTCCTAGCAGGCCATAAGGACAAATCATTTGTTAGATTTAGGTCATGTACTTTGTTTAAGATTAAATCATGTGATAAAATTGTTGCACTAATAGAAGTTTATAATTTACTTTTACTATGAGCCACTCCTTAGAGGTTTACTTGTTCCAAAGGGAATCAATAATCTAGAGAAGACATTATAGCTTTTAGAGGATAACTGAGCCATTTAACTTATGCCTACATGGACTTCTAAGAAATTTCTGAGACGATGACTATGCATGTGGACCCCTTGAAGCACTCAGCTGGTATCTCTTCACTAATGTAAATTTAGCAAGTCAATTTCCAAGAAAAAGTGGAGGAGACTCTGCACACTACCAAGCAGATACTGAGACCGAACATAATTTTAAAAAGCAAATGGTATCAACAAATAATTAGCAAGTTCTTTTCTATCGATTAATTGGAATGTCCCAAACCCTGTTCAAGCTTTGCTCTTCTGTGAGAGATTTCTAAAAGAGACAGAATCTTCAAAAGGGTTCACTCTTCTGAGGATTACCACAGATAGAAATTTAAGAATTGCACAGAAATTTGTATTACCTAACATCATAAACAAACCTACATGGGCAAAAATCCTTAGAAGGCATGTGCAATTCTGAAGGTTTGGGGCAAATTTTTTGAGTTATTGCCAATGTATGCAGTAGTACTCAAAGGATCAAGAGTCCAAGCTGATGTATAACACCAGCTCTATAATATTAAGCTATGAAGGTACTCCCCGGGCTAATTTTCTTAACAGATCCTCTACCTGTGGCATAAGCTAGCACATATTCATCAAGATCATATACAGTTTACTATTACCAACAAATATGTTGATTGTGTTTTTTTCCAGGCAAGGCATTGCTCATCATGCCCTGAGTATAGCAAAATCTTTGTGTTATTGGGCATGCTTCTCAAAATATCACATCTGCATGTTTTTAATGAATCACCTGTCTCCAAAAGTTTAACATTTAAAATTACTTTGTAGTTTTTTTTGTTTGTTTATTATTTATGCTCCTGAAATTTCTCAGTACATCTTACTTAGAAAGTCTGATTTATAGGATTCCAGATGCATTGCCATATTTCAAAACTATGTTATGCATGGGTTGCACAGCTAATAGAGCTTTGGGGATTATTTTAAAAGTCATTCTGACTTATAAGGTTTATACATAAAAATGAAAAAGCATAAATGTTATAGTCACTATATACTCACCAATAGAGAGTTTACTCCAACTCTCTATTATAAAAAGCAATTCAAGAATTTCAGTTTTCTCTGGTGACCCCAATCTGCCTGGCCTTTCTTCCCTGAAAGATGAATAAATGGGGGCACCTGGACGGTTCAGTTGGTTAAGTATCTGCTGTCAGCTCAGGTTAAGTATCTGCTTTCAGCTCAGGGTCCTGGGGATCCTGGAGGTCCTCTGCTTGTGCTTGCTCACTCTCTCCCTCTCAAATAAAATCTTTTTTAAAAAGATGAATAAATGTCCGGTTAGAAATATTGTTAAAGCTGTTACCAGTGACTGCAGAAGTGAAGTTTTGAAAATAACTACACAGTTTATTGGGGGACATATAAACTCAGGTTCAACATAGGAATTATTAATCCCTAAAATGATTATATACATACTGAGAATTCTCATCAAGACCTAGCTAAAGCTATTCAAGCCAAAAGGAAGCTTATGTTACTACTACCCACCCCACTGCCCTGCTGTCTGTCCCTCAGTTGTGACCACACATTTGTAGTCCAGTACAAGATCAACTTCAGAGCAAACATGGTGCCTATGACCAAGTCAAGAGAATAATTGTGGCACCATCAAATCCACTATCAACATATTTGACCACATACATGATTTAACCCCAAGTTTTATAAGGATATCCCTGGGGCCACCACCCATATCACTATTTAGGTTACATTTCCTATGGTCTCACCAGCGCCACAAAGTGAAAGAAGCAATAAATTCTTTGTTAACCACCACAACTACTAGAATGAAGTCATCTAATAGTGTGATATCAATATATGGAAGAGCTTCCCCAAATGGTATTCATGATGATTAATTTTAGGTCTCAACTTGACTGGGCTAAGGGAGGCCTAGATACCTGGGTTTATCTCTGAGGGTGTTTCCAGGAAGATTAACATTTGAATTGCTGAGCTGAGTAAAGCAGATGGCATTTCCCAATGCAGTTGGCATTATCCAACCTATTGAGGGTCCAAATAGAACATAAAGTAAAGAAGGATGAATTCATTCTGCTTGAGCTGAGTGAGATAGTCATCTTCTGCTCCCAGACACTGGAGATCTTGGTTCTTGGGCTTTTGGACTCATATTGGAATGTACACCATCAGGCGGACCCAGTTCTTAGACTTTTGGGTTTGAATTTACACCATAGACTTTCCTGATTCTCCAGCTTGCAGACAGCATATTGTGGGATTTCTTGGCCTCCATAACTGTGTGAGCCAATTACTGTAATAAATTTCCCCTTACCCATATCAATATTGATATTTTTATTGGTTCTGTTTCTCTGGAAAACCCTAACTAATATATTCTCTCAGAGGGGAGAGATGACAGTCATTTCACACAGCACTGGCACCAGACTTCCTATAAATGTATTGGTTCCATTGACTTTCTATAGTATAGTGAAAAGATACTCAACTGAATTTAGCTCATTATAGTTGTTTAGATAAAAATGACTTTCACTTATGTCATGTCTATTTTTCATGGCTCTGTAACAGCATTTTCTCTCTCTCTTTAGGTAAAAGACTGAAGTAGAGAAACGTTTAGGAGTAAGCATTAGTAGTTATAAAGGCAGACCTATACCACATTTATACATGAAATCTGCCCCCAAATAATATAGTTATTCTACAAGGAAGCATTTTGGTTTTCCCAAAACAGCAACTTGGTTTTGAAATCAAAGTTGAACATCTGCAAAGAAATGTAATAGCATTTTATCGTAATGGGGGCTTTCCTGTATTATGGTTGGAAAAGAAAAAAGTGGAAAGGGGAATCCATTTAAATGGTTTTAAAACTATTTCCATCCTTTGAGGAACTCAGCTTATGAGCCATTAAAAATATTACTGATAAAACGCATTTTGAATTTCCATTAGGTATTTTAGCTTTCATTTGAAACTTGAATTGATTCAGGATGAGAGAACAGCACTTTTGGATAATAAGCTGCAAGAACCCAGAGAACTGTCAGAGCAACTCACAGAAGTATTATGTTTAGGTATGAAAGTGTATTTATCTGAAGAGCCTTTGGGAGTTGAAAGCTTTGCTTCAAAGATGAAAGCAGGGTGCCAAATTTTTGGTTTAGGATCCTGGCAGGAAAAACACGTCTTTTGATTTCTTAGTGATACTAAAGATACTGTAGTGGGTGAACTCATCATTTAGTTTCAAACTACCAGTCTAAGAGACCCCCTATAACTTTCAGTAATCGCTAAATGAGGTGTTCATTATCATTTTAATTTGTATTAAAAAGAATTCAGAATTTAGAAGACGTTTGGAATACAGATAAAGAGTCTTGAGGATAATTCTATTAAGTGGATCCTCATCAAATTCCATTGATTAGAATTTTCTTACTTTGAAGACACTTAACAGCTCTGGGGCAATGTATTTTCTAATTCTTTTGGTCACAGTTTGTCTCCAGTTGCTTATGGAAGCCAAAATCAGCAGGCTATTTACCAGTAGTTGGTCCTAAGAATAACCCAAGTTCCTTAAATGATAGCAGCTCTGCTGTCTAATTGCAGAATTGATTTCTAATAGAGAAGTTTGGTTCCCCAAACTCCATCTGTTTCTGAATTTCAAATGAAATGCAACACACTTATTTTTCCAGAGCTTTTAAGGATTCTAAGGCATGAGAACAGGTTCAACAGAAAATAAGTTCACTGGGAGTCTTGAACCAAAAAAAAAAAAAAAAAACCAAAAAAACCAAAACCAAAAAACAAAAACAACAACAATGACAACAAAAAGCTGGATTGATCCTTTTCTTCCCCACTTGATTAAAAACAAAACTCATGAGACACTAGACAGTGACATAAGACATGGTCCTTCACTGAAAGTTTGTTTAATCTTACAGAGGAACTACCCTAATTTTGATATAATAACTATGAAGTATATAAGGGCTACTGGCATTTCCCAAGGGATTTTCTACAGGATTCTGTTTACCATACTGAAGAGCAATAGTCACACCGGCCAAATTTATGTCCTTATTTCTGGATAAGTTTTCTTCCCCTTATTATATGTTCCCAATGTGCCAACCTGGGCCTTCGAGAATAGAAATATGACCTACATGGAAACACCAAGCTTATTCCTTTAAAAGCCTTGATTTAGTTTCAAAAACCCAGTTTTCTATTTCCTTTGGAAACCGCTTAAAAGCAGCTGAACAAAAATCAAAATGGCTGCATCAATGCTTCAGTGAAGCTCGATTATAAAGTAACTTGTTTTTCTATAGCAAAGTTACTTTTATGAACATGAAAATGACATTAGCATTACATACATTGACACTATTCTCTTCTCTTCTGCAAACCTCCTCTCCTCAGCCTTTTGTTTCAGGAACGTGAAGAGGACTAACCAGGCTGGCAGCACACACCATTCCTGTCCCAACTGGCTAGGTCTTGTATTTTCCTATAAAGCTCCCCTGCCCCTTTCTCCTGGAGGCCTCACAGCCTGCTGCAGCCTCTTTGCCCTGCCTCCTTTGCTGGGCAAAGCAATAAAGCTATTGTTCCTCTTTATCCTGAACTCTGTCTTCCCCTGTTGTATTTTGTCTCCCAAGCACAGAGGCTGATTTTTGATAATTTTCCTCTGATTCCCGTCCCTTGCAGTTTTCTTGATTTTGTAAGAACATAGAAAAAAAGTTTAGTATAATCTTGCTATATTCCTTAAAAAAAAAAAAATCAAATCAAAGGAAGTTTTTCTAATACCTTTGGTTTTATCATCATTTATCAAAATTATCTACTCCTAGAAGGTTTATGGTGTTAGGCATTATCATCCACTTGTTTTTAACAAATTCAGTTGTTAGAAGTTATGTGTATAAATACATCGCTCATGAAATTAACAACTTATTGGGAGTAGCCCTCCTGTGTTCTTTCTCTGCTTATCCTTTTGCCTGAGAAAAACAGTTACTTTTCATTCTTAAACTTAATTGAGAATTACTTTAATGACACATTAGTGATTTTCTCCTAACAAATCAGGTATCTCTTGCTTCTACTGCTAAATTGCAAGTTTCTTAAAAGCAAGAAACATTTCTGAAACTTGCTCCAATCTGTCATAGCTACTAGCACTGTTGAGAGCATGAGCAGTGTTCCGTACATAGTAATTTACTGTTGAATGCATGAAACAGTTTTGAGAACAGAATGATAGAGCACAAATATTAAAAAAAAAAAAAAAACCCTAATCTAAGTTGTTTTAAGAATGTGAAGAGAGTGATTCAGTGACAATATTTGTCTAATTCTACATATCCCACTTATGCTGGAAACGGGAAATATACAGGTCATATGCCCAAGTGTTTCATTCACTTTTTCAACACTTATTGTTAAACTGGGTCTCTCCTTCAAGATATAGATGTACAGGAGTTATAGCTAGTGGTATGGTCTGATCCTATCATTCCTGCTGATTTGATCATTCATAGAGATGTCAGTGGGATGCAATATTGGTTTTAATTTATATCTAAATCTTTTCCTGATTCAGTATATGGATTAATATACTGAATGTAACTCAAGAAAAAAAATCTGCAAACAAATACCCTTGACATTTAGAATTAGGGAAAATAAACTCCTTTGCAAAATGTTATAAAATATATAAAGGACAAACAAACTCCTATACCATGGCATTCTTTTTCTTTAGATTTTTCCTTGGTTTTACCATGTTGACTTTTTGATTCATTGTTCTTGTCAGTTTCCCATACTGGTAGTTTTCAACTAAGATTCTTTTAATCAAAATATAATTAGTACTGTCAAAAAAGTGATAAAATGCTCATAGCGAGCATTACCAATCATAAACAGTTTAATAAGTGTCCACAGAAATGGCTTTAAGAGGCAGCAGTGTAACCACATCACTGCTGGACTTCCAAATGACTCGCAGGCACAGCACAAGGTTCACTCTAATGGTGGCATTTGAAAGCCACATGACCTTGGATAAGCCAATTTCCTTTTCTGAACACTAAGACATGTGACCTCTAAAACCCCTTCTAATTTTAAATGTTCACAATTATAGTCATTACATAGGGATTGGGAATAAATAATTAGGGACTGACAAGATTCTACTAAGGACTATTCTTCCTGCAAGTTCCATTTGCACAGTCCCCAGCAGTAATTATAGGATGCAGAGCTCCACATTGTCTATGACAAAAGTGGAATACTAAAGGAAATTCTTTGAATGATGAGGTCACTGAATGACAGCCTGCTTTTCAGCTATTTTTATCAAAAGTACACTTTAGAGAATCTTGGTACTCATTTTACTTAGTACATTTAGGCTAAGTATGTATCTTATTTTTTTTTTTTTTAATTTGGCAGGTTTGGATTTGAAATTGCCAAGTTTCAGCTAAAAATATAAATGATAAATATAAATCTTAATGTTCCACATATCACATTGGTGAGTAATTAGATGCTTACAACATGGTTTAATAAGGAACACTATTTATAAGAGAAAGCTAAAGAGGTGATATGATTAAAGACACAGCAATGAAACTTAACATGTCTTTCCTCAGTTCTGAGTCCAGATTCTTTTTTAAATATGTAAAAAATAAAAGGGCAAGCTCTTCAAGATCAGGAACTATAGTGATATTGTTTTCTTTGTCCTTATAAAAGGATTAATCCAGTGTTGGATTATTGATCCAACTGATGCCCAATTTTAATCATGTTAAAAATGAGATATGTAAATAGATATATACAGACTGTCTCGTCATTTCATTTCATATACATTGAATTACTAAGGACTTCGTTGTGGCTCTGTATCTTTTATAGATTTTTATACAATTCATGGTCTAGCTATTCTCCCATGTTAACAGAAATTTATGTTTAGGACTTTAAAAAATGGTCATCTTGTAGAAGCTTTTTAGATCATATTTTCTTTAGCATAAATCCAAATTATTGGTAATTTTTGATAGTTTGTTATTTATGTTATTATGTTATTTAATACCATTGTACCTAGCTATAGAAATGCTTGTCTTTACATCAAATGATCCCAGATTTACATGTTTCTAAAATATTACATTTCATCTTGTATTTTAAAATAATTTTCTTTTGCTTCTAAATGATATAGATTGTCAGTTTTCCTTTTTCAACTATAAAAATATTTACTTCCAGAAACACACTTCTAAAATTTTATTGCTAAAAGTATTAGAGGAAAAAAGCAACCAGCTTGTATTGTATCTGCCTCCAACAACAAAGAGATGGAGACTGAGAATCTCTCTCATGATGAGAAAGATCTTAAAGAATATAGGAAATTTATTCCATGTTTCTGTTTTTGTTTTGTTTTTCTTTGTTTTATGTTTTGTTTTGTTTTGTTTGTTTGTTTTAACATTTGGTTTGGCTATTACAAGTCATGTTTTATTTCTGGTTTATGTTCTTATTTGCATACAGGTTTGCTTTCCTGGCTTGCATATTGACATCACAAGTAGGTTGTTGTTTTGTTTCTTTTTTTTTTCCACCATGGTAAATAGTACACTCTTTAATTCCCTGTCCCCAATTTCCCCCATCCCTCCACCTACCTCTCCAACAAGTGGTTTTGTCATCACCTTTTAGAGCTATTTCATTGGAAAAGGAAGCTAATGGTTTATATGAATATATAAATTATCATTTATATAATGATGATATATAATTTGGATGAATATATAAATTTGGATGAATATATAAATTATCATCCAAACAGCATTTTTGAGGAAAAGACAATGCTAAAAAACAATTAACAAGCAACCAATTCATCTATACCAGCTAACAATAGGAAGGTCCTTGGAAAATTAGGGTTCATGGCTTTTCCATTTGTAATAATACTAGTATAGAATTGTTTTCAAGTGTCTCAGACCCAACACAGTCAATCACCATGACTTTGGCCTGTTTTCCCAAAACCAAAAATCTATGATCAAGCTGTATTAATTCAGGACATAAGTCTGGTTGCGAGCATACACTCATTTATATTTAAAACTGGGTTGACCTTTGCTCATTCTCTTAATGCTGTTGCTGATAATATCAGTTTTTACTTTAATCTCTATGTTTTTGTGTATTTTAAAATATTTATTTTGCTTTTTCTTCATGTATTTCTGACTACTATGGTAACCCCTTAAGAAAGAGCCTTATTTCTAGAGTTATGATAGTTTATTTAAAAAGTAATAAAGAGAAACCCCACTAAAGTGCAGTCAGGAAGCTAGAAAGAGGAGCCATATCACCAATGTCAGTTACAGGAATGGTCTATTCTAGATCCCAACAGAAGAATCAACAGGAAAGAATCATCCATTATAGGTTTTAACAGGGGAAGATGTACACTGAATCTTCTATAAGAAATCAACGACCTCTGCACCTTGGCCAATGACAAACCATCATCACCTTAAATTCTTGCTTTTCACCAGTAAACTTGCATTCAAAACAACCCCTCTCAGCTTCATCCTTCTCCATAAAAAGTAACATTCCTCTCCTTTGTTGGGCTTGTCAATGGTTTTGCCATAATTGCATATTCTGACTTGCAATTCTCTGCTATTCCTGAGTAAACTAATTTCCAGTGGTAAAATACGTCTTTGTTTTTGCTTTAATTTTATTTATTTATTTTTTATTTTGAAGACTAACATTATTTAATGATCAGAAGTAGGATCCAGAGATGACCCCCAATAACTAAAGATAGTTAGCGAACAGGTTTTGGTACCCACAGAGCCTATTGAGCTCACTGCTTTCTTTGAGCTCAGCTCTGTGCATTTTGAACTCTCCAGGCTTTCCTCAGCATCTGTTTCAAGGCTTTACCCTTTCTGAGAATGCTCCTTATACCTTTGGTCTGACTTCTATTTGGGACTGGACTATTCCTGTTGGAACTGTGCTGGCCTTTGGTTCAATTCCTTTGGAAGTGGGCTATTCCTGTTGAAACTATGATGTTTAGGATTTTTTTTTCCCCTCTAGAGAAAAACCCACCTCCATACTGGGACCCTAGCAAGATTGTTTTTTAAATATTATAATCTCCTCCTGATTTGCACTTTTTAGAAGATTTATTTACTAGAGAGGGAGAGAGCATGCACACAAGAGAGAATACGGGGAAGGGCAGAGGGAGAGAGAATCTCAGGCAGACTCTCCACTAAGCATGGAGCCTGATGTGGGGCTTGATCCCACAACCATGACCTGAGATCATGTCCTGAGCCTAAACCAAGAGTTGGATGCTTAACTGACTGAGCCACCCAGGTGGCCCCTGATAGGCATTTTCAACTAAATGAAACAACCCAACCAAAGTAGAACATCAATGACCATTTGGGGGATTTTTTTTTTTTTTAATCTCTTCGCCCTTAGTTCCTCTGCCCCTACTCATTTAGGGGGTAAAGATTTCTTAGAAAAATATGCCAGAATTCTTCTCTCTCAAAAGGAAAAATAATTCTACAATTTGACAATAGTAATCAAAATAGCCAACTGGGTGAATTAAATGAAATTTCAACATCTTTTACTTGCTTAGTCTGACAGCTTTGTAGTGGAGTCTGGGGATACTGATCATTTGTCCTTATTGGATCAGCTACCATCCTTGATATGGGCAAGATTTTTAACTGGCATTGACAGAATCCATACTGTGCCTTCCATCAAGATTCAAATAGACACCTCAAAACCTCTTCCCAGAATTAATAACCTATAAATAAAGAAACCCTTCAAGGCATCAACCCCATGATATAAAATTGCAAGGCTCAGGACTTCATTATGTCCTACACTAGTGCTACAATATCACTCTTACTTGTGAGAACACCCAGCAGCCAAGGATGGAGGTTTGCCCAGGACCTCTGAGAAACAAATGACCTTGGTATCCCTTGACACCCTGTTGTTCCTAATGCCCATTTGCTATCAGAATCCATTTGAACTGAAAGTAAAATTTTCACATAACTGATTTATGCAATGCATTTTAGTATTCTAGTTGATAAAGATAACTGGTATCTTTTTACTTTCACTTGGGAGGAATGGAAATACACCTGGACAGTAATGTCCCAGGGGTTCACAGTCTCTTTTTCACAAACCCTAAAAGCAGATTCGGAGGATATTGAGTTTTCTGCAGGCCCTATTTTGTTATAGTAAATAGATAATTTGATTCTCTCTACTGTCCTTCTGAAACCTCTTCAAAGAAAGGCAGCATCTATCTATTAAAACTTTTGGCTTTAAAGAGACACAAGTTCCTGAAAAAAATTAGTTTGCTCAAACTCATGTTCAATGCTTAAGCTGCCTGACTCAGAGCAAGGACTACATTTGGACCCAGACTGACTTCATTGCATACTGAACTTCCCCAAACCTAAAACTAAGTGCAAGTTAATGAGGTTTTCTTGAGGGGCTAGCTGTCAAAATTGGATTGCAGGCTTCTCTCTTATGGCTCAACCTCTGCCTGCTGTATGGAAAGAAATGACGTACCTGATTCTAGGATATGGAAAGATCAGGAAGACAGCTTTTGGGACTTCAAAGAAAAGCCTAATAAAGCTCCCTCAGACATCTTAATTATCAACTGTCCCTTTTCCTCTTTGTATGTGAAGAAAAGGAATATTTTGGAGTACTCACCCAAAAACATTCAGACCATCATTAACCCACAGAATATTGTCACACAGGGCTATTCCCCTCACTTGAGAGCCATTCCTGACACTATCTTTTTAGTTACGTTCACTGAAGAAATAATCATGGCTATGCCCTTTAACCACTCTTGTATTTTCATCAAGGGTAAAACTGTAAACATTTATACTTATCATCACTATGCCTTTGGGATAGATCATGACTTTAGAATGCTAGGAAACATGAGCATTTTCTTATCTAGAGGGGGGATAAAATTAAAGATAGCTGCTTTATCCAAAATTTGCTAGGTGTCGTACTTTTGCTGGCTGCTCTGGCTATTAAGTGTTCTGGGCATTCCAGACTCAACTCTCTAGAGAGAGACCAAAAGAAACCATCGCACTGTTATTTCCACCAAAAGCATGCACTCCAGGAAACTAAGAGCCAAACCTCTGTTGCGGTTCAAAAGGATGTTCTCCCAAATGGATAACTTGGAAAAACTGACAAGAGATACCCAACAATTGGCCCCAGAGAAGGACTAACAGTATTGGCAATCTAGTAATTGTTCATTCAATAAAAAGACAACTCTGGTTTGAATCTAACAATTTGGCCCTATGAGAAATTCTAAAATTCTCACTATTTACCACTATACCTTTGGCATTAAACCATTAGCTTACTGACAATAACATTCTTAAACCAATATTGGTGGGAAAATATTAATAAGGAAACAAAAAATTCCTACCTCACTTGTCCCATCTGTTTAGATTACAATCAAAGAAGTCCTGTTCACACAAATGGGTTTCATACAGTTTCCCCTATCTCATTGTTACAAATATGCTTTAGTAATGGCTTGTGTTTTCCCCCCTCCAACTGGACTGTAATTTTCCCTTGTAGGCAGGCCACTGCTTCTTCGGTGGCTAAAATTCTTTTATTAGAAAAGATGAACCCTACCTGGGGAATCCCTCTTAAACTCTACAGTGATCAGGGAACCCATTTTACTGGTCATGTGCCTTGACAATGCTGTGTTGTTTGGCTGATATGATAACACTTTCATTTTACATATTGTCCTCAATCTTCAGAGTCAAATGCACTACCAAGACTCAACTTGTAAAATCTACAGACCTCCCTAAATACCCTGGCCAAAAGCATTGTCATTGATCTTTCTAAATCTCAGATTCATTCTGAAACTCACTCTCACCCTTTGAGATAATCCCAAGATGTCCAAAGGACTTGACCCCCAATTCTTTTGACACACAGTTAATACAAATATACTTAAACATTGTAAAGGTCTAATTGCTTCTGTGAGGAATAACCCACCACCCTTTACCTAAGAAATCTTTACTCAGTGTAGACTTTAACACTTTAAACATCATACCTTGCAACTTGGAGATCTTGTCTATTGAAAAGACACCTCCATGAAAGATTCTTTCGAACCTCACAAGAAGGGCCCTTATCATGTATTGCTAACTGATCCTTGTGCTACCAAACTCTTGGTATAGAGTTTGGAATAGATTCTTGGATTCTTGTGACCCATCTAAAGAAAGCACCAAACTCTGACCAGACCTATATACCATCTGGTCAAAGTAAAAATTTCCCAGAATTGAAGCAGCAGACAGCATCTGATGAGAAAGCTTCCCCAACATGTCCAAACCAGGTCTGTCTGCTTTTTCCTTACTGTTTGCTTCTATCTTTTTTGTGGAAACTGCTCTTCTTCACATTTCCCAAATCCTTGAGAAAGGGGGAATCTTCTCCCCCCTCCTCCCAATTGTAACCTTTCAGAATCCACATCATGACCCTGTGACAATTTTCCACTTGCTTTTTCTGAAGGGTTAGAAGGGTTAGAAGGGCCAGAATTCACAGTCTTTCATCTGAACTATTATCTAACTGGATCGTTATCCAAATTTGCAAATGTATAAGCTGTATTATTGGTTAACATTTGTTTCCAACATTTTTTGAGATACTAATTTAATATATCCTTGAATGTTTGCTATTTTTCAAATTAGTTCATCAGGTATTGTTTCATGTTTGTACCTGTACTCTGTCTTTCCAAATGTACTTGGTTAATTCTTTCAGTGAACTCTTGCAGTATTTACTATTTTGCTTTCAGTGCCTGCTTTAATCTGGGACTTCCAGGAGGCAAATGTGACTCTAGGCTTTCCTCCATAAGAACCTTTCTCCCCTAAATTGGAATAAATGCCAATAAATATTTTCAGCTGGTTACTTTCTGATCTAGGATCCCAGGTTAGAACCTTCAGACAATTTGGGATTGTTTTATTACTTCTGTTCTGTATAATTACTTTAAGTTTTCTACTTTGATACCTGTCAAACTTTTGTAAAAATGATGTACCAAATAAGGTGATCTTCAATGTTTATGATCTTAATAAATATGGACTATGGATGGGAAGTACCTGAACGTTTTCCCTCTTCACCTCCCTTGTCATCTATACATGGTCATAAGTGGTTTCCAACTGCTTTTGCATTTCCTTCTTATGTAGAACATGACAACCAAAAAGGTCCTTTCTGGCACTGAGGGATAATACCACTAATGTGGTAAAAAACCTGCATTTTGATCAGTGATGATTCCAGAGAAAGATCTTGATCAAAAGTGGCAGGGCTGGGGGAGGATGGAAAATTATCAGAGAAACCTCACTTAAGTAGAGTTAGGAGGCTAGAGGGTGGCCCATACCACTCAGGATCAGTTATAAGAAGAACTGAGTATCAGCAGGACAGAAATAACAAAGACCTCAACAAGAAAATATATACATTGAATCTATAAGAAATGGACTACCCTGCAACTCAGCCAATGAGAAACTATCATCACCCTGAACTGTTGGCTTTTAACAAAGGACTTTCATTCAAAACACCCCCTCCCAACTTCCTCCTTCTCTATAAAATAACATTTGTTTATTAGGCTTGCCTATGAGTCAGCAGCAGTGAGGAGGACACAAGAGCGGATATTAGAAGGACAGCAGAATTCTCTAGACTTCCTTAATGCCAGGTTGGCTGACTACAGAGTTGGTTAGGGGCTAAACCAAATACAAGGTTATAATGACATTCCTTATTGCTTCAGAATATATTAATATAGGAGGTAGCCTGGTATTGGGGGAATGCATAGGTCTAGGAAGTTACAGTGACTGGATATATTAGCACGCCAAAAAAATAAAGTTTGAAGTGTTTGGAGGACGATTAGTTTTATTATTTATAATAAGGATGATTCATTACATTTATAATTAAACCTGAACTTATTTTGTTTCACTTAAATCCATGTAAAAATATTTTTAAGCTCTTCTTCTGTTTTTGACTGACTTTTTTTGTATTTAGGTCAGAACAAAAAATAATTCAGGCATCTGACATCACCCATTACCAAAGTTTCTGTATCTCTGCTATACTGCTTATCACAATTTGCTGCACATTTAGTATTCTCCTACTGCCCCAAATCTCAAGAATTTTAAGAACAGAGGCCAAATTTTATTCCATTCTGCTTTTAAAGATTTACTTCTTTGAAGGGGGTGGGGGAGAAAGAGCACACAAGTTGGGGAGGAGCAGAGGGAAAGTGAGACTCTCAAGCAGACTGCCCCCTGCGCTGAAATTGAGTTAGACACTCAACTAACTGCATTTTCTTTATGTAGGATAGTATTTCATATATACTAAGGGATTAGAAACAAAGTAAGAAAGAGCTTGAATAAGAGTATAGATAGACTGTGGTAATAGCTGGCTCAATAGCTTGCTGTTGTTTTAGTTCAATCATTTAACCTCTATAAAACTTAAATTTTCTATTTATGAAATGAGTAATAGAGTTATTTTCAAGGAATCTAGAAACTATAAAGAGGAAAATTTAATCTCGTTGTAAGAACATCCTTAAAAATAATTTAAACTCCCTAAAAGCTCTATTTGTCCATTTCTAGAAGCAGAGTACCTAATCAATTGTAGTGGTCAAACACAGTCTTAATGAGCATTTGGCAGGAACATTGATCATTGAAAAGAAAATTTCAACACTGGAAGAACGGTTAAGGTAAAAGTCTTTTCCAACATGGCAGTTGGTGATAGCCAACAATTCTTCCATGGGATTATTGTAGCACTGCAAGGTTTTGTGCATAGCACAAATACTTCAGTAATTGGCCCTACTTCCAGTATTGCCTCCAAGAGGTAATTTCTTTGCATTCCATTTTATTCAAATTCTAGGTGGCAAAAATATCTTTTCTACTTCCTGGATTAGTTGTAAGGATAATAAGTTTCAAAAAATGTTGAACAGGAATAGTTACAGAAGAAAACAAAATGGTATTATTCAATGTGTTTCAGTGGTGTTCTCTACTGTCCCCTACTGTGACATAAGTCTTAATATCTCAACTATATAGATTATCTCTTGCATGTGACAGATTGTTTGGAAACCAACAAGTCACCATCTTTTGAGCCTGATGCATTCCTGACTATGTTTGGCTGCAACTGAAGCTAGCTCAGAAAAATAAGGGTATACACATGCAAGAGTTTTTCAAATTGTTTATTTACAAGTTTTTCATTGTTTCCAGAGCACAGGATCTCAGAGTTAGAAAGCACTTCAGTTTATGTGGGTTCCTTTCTCATCACTTACCACTTTATCTAAAAATAGGTAATATTGTCCATCTTTAGGCACACTGAACTAATGAATGCTCCTTTAATACACTGCATTGGCCAGCTATTGTCATGATAATGCTGCATGACAAAGCTACTCAAATTTAGGAGCCTGAAGTTACTAGTATTCATGGTTTTTCTACTTCACCAGTCAGTAAGGTGGTTAGAGCAGATGTACTTCAGGCAAGGAGTTCGCAGGACTTTGTTCTAGTCTTTGATTTGGGTTTAGGTCTGTTGCATGTGTATCCCTCCTTTTGGGACCAAAGGTTACCTGCCTCATCTTTGTGCATAGCAGTGCCTCTTAAAAAACTTTGACTCAGAACTAGCAGACTGAATCATCTGCCTACATTTTATTGACCTGAGCAGTGACATGGCCAAGCCTATACCAATGGGAAGGAGAAACATCCAGCTATCCACGATTACATTAAAACCCAGTGTGACCACGTAAGTGCTCATACATACTTGTAGACGTCATGATAGAGATACAAAGGATTTCACTTTCTACCAAAGCATAATTCTAGATGACTTTTTGGTTTTAGTATTTCAGTTGTTGCAAATATCTTCTTATATTGAGTGAAATTTAACTACTCAAACTTCTTCCAATTAGGTTTAAAAATTCCCCTGAAAAGAAGTATATTTTCCCTTGGATAACAGCTCTTTCAAGTAACTGAAATAATTTTTCCATTCTAAATAGCCCCAGTGGCTTCAGCCCTCCTCCACCACCATAAGCCCATTATCCAAATGTTCCTTGAAACAAATGAATTTATCAATAGATGGGTTTCAAATAACCTTAATATTTCATAAATATAGAAAGAAACCATGTATTTCCAGTGGCTTATATATATGTCAGTTAATGCAGTTTTTTAAAAAAATAGGTACATCAAATAGATGACATCATAAACATTTCAATATATACATTTTTAAAGTACAAATGGAAAACAATATAATGAAGATCTGTGCATCTATGACCTAGGGTTTCGACTGTTAACATTCTCCTTTATTGAATCAGAACTTTATGAAACATGAATCATCATGTATGTAGTTGAAGTTGACTTTGTATTTCTAGCTTAAACATTTTCTAAAAAAAAAATTTTTACATCCCAAGCCACAAAGTAAAATTATATATAGCAAATAATCAATCTCCTATAGACCACATTTTTTTGTGATTAGATAAAAAAAAAATCAATAAAAAGGATAAGAACCTATGTGAACAGAACGCCAGCTCACATACTGACTGCAACATTCTGTTTAAGTTAAATGTGTTCTCAAACCTGACAAAGGTGCATTAGAGTTTCCCATTATACAGCTTTTGGATTTATGCTCTTTAGATTTATATATTTTTCTTGAATTTTATAGACCAATATTTATCTTTGATTTTTTTTCTATTGCAAACTGACATTTTTACACCTTAATAATGCTTTTTGCAATAAAATTTACTTTGCCTGATTTTAATACAGATATAGCCACTTTACGTTTGGTTATCTTTTTACAATTTTTTTTTCCTAATTATTCTCTGATTTGTCAACTTTCTGTACTTTTAGGTCTCTTCTAAACCAAAGAAGTATAGGTTAGTTTTGTTCTTCTATTCAATATAATGCCAACGATTTACATGACTATTTTGGGAAAAATACCATATCCATTTCCATTTATTTTGATTCCTGATAGGCTTATATTTATTATGTTTCTGATTTCTTTTTTCTTTTAAACTTCAAAATTATTATTTTTATATTTCCCCTTTCCCCTCTGCTAGTTTTTAAGTTATATTTCTAAGAAAATTTTTTTTTTTTTTTAAGAACAGTTTTAGGTTTACAATAAAGAGGAGTTTTATGCCTGGCACTTTAATATGTTTATATTTCAATATTATTATATTTAAAGTATGAAATGAAATAAAATCCCCATCCTCTTCCCAAATATACCAAGGCTTTTAAAGGTTTTTACTCTGACTCCTTTTGTCCATTTTACTTATAAATGCCACATAGTATTTTAGTCCTATATTTTTATATACACCAACAATGCTTTCCTCCTCCTTGTTCTTATCTACACATTTGTAAGTTAATGTACTAGATAATACCACATCTTGGTTATGTCACCCATTTCACCTAACTATCTCTACCCTTGGTTCCATGAATATATATGTTAAGTAGACCTTCCTTTTTTATGTCGCTAAAGTTTTTAAATAAAAGCTATCACCAGATTAGGGTTCAAGACAAGTTTTGCACACATCTGAGGAAGAATAAACTATTCTGTTAATTTTATAATCTTAGATGACAATATTATATCTACACTTAAGTTTTTATATTTAAAAAAATTAAAGGAATGTTAAAATATTTTAGTTGGCAATAAGTTACATTTTCCTGCCAATTCTTTTCTTATTTAATTTCTCATCACTATTGCAAATTTCCTCTTGTCCTGTTTGAATTGTTAAACTCTTCTTTGTGGTTAATGTATTTGAGATTAAAGCCTAAATTGGCCTCAGAATCTGGAGAGATCTAAGAAAATTACCTACCTGACCAGCAGTGTCCAAAATGTCCAAATAAGCTGGCTCATCATCAATCCTAACCTGGGTCTTATAAGCATCTTCTGAAAAACACAAGACAGAGTTTACATTCAGATATATTCAACTGAAGAGGCATAATTCATTTTTAGATTTCATAACCAAGAATTTCTAAATAGGTTAAGTAAGAAAACGAGATATTCTAGTCGAGTACACCAAGCAAGAAGGTTATCACCCAGGGAAAGAACGGAGAGTGTTTCTGCTTAACGTCAAGTCAGGTTTATTTCTCCTTCATCAGGAGAATATTATGATTTGAGGTACAGTGGTCATATTCCCTACAGAACAAACCTTGCAACAAATTCATCAGTTCTTTTTTTCATCTTGCACTTCAAATTTGCATTTCAACATCATAGTCAATGAAAGACTGAAAGCTTTTACTCTAAGATCAGGGACAAGTAGGCCTGCTTTAACTTTTATTTAACGCAGTACTAAAGCCCTATCCAGAACAACAAGGCAAGAAAAATAAATAAAAATCATCCAAATTGGAAGAGAAGAGATAACTAACAGGATCTTATAAATAGAAAGCTTTAATGATTGCATGGGGTGGGAGTGCAGTGGGGGTGCTGTTAGAACTTCTAAAATATTCAGCAGTTACAGGATACAAAAATCAAACACACTGAAGTCAGGAGTCTTTCCATACACTGACGATAAACAATTTATTTTTTTTAAGATTTTATTTAACAGAGAGAGAGATCACAAGTAGGCAGAGAGGCAGGCAGAGAGAGAGAAGGAAGCAGGCTCCCCTCTGAACAGAGAGCCTGATGTGGGGCTTGAATACAGGATCCTGAGATCATGACCCGAACTGAAGGCAGAGGCTTAACCCACTGAGCCACCCAGGAGCCCGATGATAAACAATTTAAAATAAAAGAAAATGTTTTCACCTATAGGAGCATCAAAAGGAATCAAATACTTAGGAATAAACTTAACCAAGAAGGTAAAGAATTGTATACCAAAAACTATAAAGTTTTAATATGTTTTTGTACTTCTTAACCTGTACAAATTTATATATTCTGGATTCTAAACATTTACCAGGTAGGATTTATAAATATTTTTTCCTATTCTGTAGGCTTTTTAACTTTAATGATGGCATTTGATGCATGAAAGTTAATTTTTATGGAGTATAGTTTTCTGTTGTTCATGTTTTTAGTGTCCTAAGGATGTATTCTAAATTCAAGGTCGTGAATATTTAATGCTCTGTTTTCTTTTAAGAGTTTTATAATTTTAGCCTTTGCCTTTAAGTCATTGATCCATTTTTAGTTTATTTTATTTAGCAGCTTTCTCTTTTTAAAATTGTTTTAATATAAGTTAAATTAGCCAACATAGCCATCATTAGTTTAAGATGTAGTGTTCAATGAGTCATCTGTTGTTTATTTTATTTATTTATTTATTTTTAAGATTTTATTTATTTATTTGACAGAGAGAAATCACAAGTAGACGGAGAGGCAGGCAGAGAGAGAGGGAAGCAGGCTCCCTGCCGAGCAGAGAGCCCAATGCGGGACTCGATCCCAGGACCCTGAGATCATGACCTGAGCCGAAGGCAGCGGCTTAACCCACTGAGCCACCCAGGCTCCCAGTTTTATTTATTTATTTTAAATATTTCATTTATTTTTCAGAGAAAGAGATAGAGAGCAAGCACACCAAGGAAACACAAGCAGGGGGAGTGTCAGGCAAAGGGAGAAACGGGCTCCCAACTGAGCAAGGAGACCAATGTGGGACTCCATCCCAGGACCCTGGGATTATGACCTGAGCTGAAGGCAGACGCTTAACTAACTGAGCCACCCAAGTGCCCCAGTTGCATATTTTTTAATATGTTGTTTGGTAAGGATATAAATTCATTCTTCTGCATATAATTCTCTTGTTATCCTTCATTTTTGTAAGGTTGGTACTGATGCCCCCAATATCTTATTTGATATTTCTTTCTTAGTCAGTCTAACTAAAGGTTTGTCAATTTTGTTCAACTTTTTGAAGTAACATAGTATCATTTTTCTCTTTTCCTGCTATTCTCTATTTACCTCTCTTCTAATCTTTAGTATTTCCTTCCTTCTATTTGCTTTGGGTTTAGTCCCCCCCGCCCCCGCTCCAGACTACTTGGGGTTAAATCCTGGCTCTACCAATACCAGCTGTCTGATTTTAGGAAGAGAAAATCATTTGGTCTCTCTAAAATGCATATTACTCATTTGAAACTTATGATAATATTTGTATGTAACTTATGTAGTCTTCAGAGGATTTAAGAAGACAATGCATGAAATATATCCAGCACAGTGCACTGTGTATAGACTATGATGCTGTACGTATGGTTTTTGTTTTTAAGAAATTTGAACTCTATCATAACATCATTATCAGATATGCATTTTGGAATTCTCAGTGGGCTGAAATGTGGCGAATAGATTTTAACATGGGAAGCTAGAAAGATTACATTTATATCAGTAATTGAGGTGAGAAAAGATGGCGTTCTATATTATAACAATGGCACTAGGGTCGAAAAAGAGCTGACAGATTTGCAAGGTATTTAGGAAGTTGAACCTGTAGCACTTAGTAATATATAGAGTACAAGGAAGGAGGATGATGCAAGAATAGCTCTCCAATTTCTGGCACTTGAAGGTAGGCAGATAGCTAGGATGTTTACTCAGAGAGGGCAAAAAGGAGGACCACCACAAATGCAGCTTAGAAAGGACTTTGCCATGTCTGTATCATGGAAGTGGAAATAGTGAGTGCCTTGGTCTGAAGCTCTGGGGAGAGATCTGAGAGTCTTATTTCATTATATCCAAGTTTTTGCTCATTTTTTTCCAGTCGTAAACCGAGCCTGAAATTCAAACTCCTAGAATCTGGCTATAGCTTCTCTCTTATCTGCCATTTATATTTTAAGTAAAGAGCAAACTGAACTACTACTAAAAGCATTTAGAACAGTGTTGAATTTTGGCACCATTTCAATACTTATTCATACTGTTGATTGTGAATCACAAATGAGTTATTTTTAGAAACTTTTGGTTTACAAACTAGCAATGGTCAACAAAGGAGGTGCTTTTTAAATACACAGTATTGATCACCTCCCCTAAATTAGATTTTCACTAACTTCTAGAGATATGAAGATAGACACACACACACACACACACACACACACACACACACGTCATCATGGTCTCTACTCCCAAGAACTTAAACAATCACAGTGGAAGACATACAAACATGCAGTGATATGTTAAGAAGAACCCTCAACTCTATGGTCATATAATCTCTGACAAAGCAGGAAAAAATATACAGTGGAAAAAAGACAGTCTTTTCAATAAATCATGCTGGGAAAATTGGACAGCTATGTGTAGAAGAATGAAACTTGGCCATTCTATTACACCATACACAAAGATAAACTCAAAATGGATAAAAGACTGCAATGTGAGGCAGGAATCTATCAAAATCCTAGAGGAGATCATAGGCAGTAATCTCTTCAACATCGGCCACAACAACTTCTTTCAAGATAGGTCTTCAAAGGCAAAGGAAACAAAAGCGAAAATGAACTTTTGGGACTTCATCAAGATCAAGAGCTTCTGTACAGCAAAGAAAACAGTCAACAAAGAGGCAACCCAGGGAATGGGAGAAGATATTCTCAAATGACACTACAGACAAAGGGTTGATATCCAAGATCTATAAAGAACTCCTCAAACTCAACACACACAAAACAGATAATCATGCCAAAAAATGGGCATGAAGAAGACAGGAACAGACACTTCTCCAAAGAAGACATACAAATGGCTAACAGACACATGAAAAAATGTTCCTCATCATTAGCCATTAGGGAGATTCAAATCAAAACCACATTGAGATACCACCTTACACCAGTTAGAATGGCCAAAATTAACAAGACAGTAAACAACAAGTGTTGGAGAGGATATAGAGAAAGGGGAACCCTCTAACACTGTTGGTGGGAATGCAGGTTCGTGCAGTCACTTTGGAAAACAGTGTGGAGATTCCTTAAGAAATTAAAAATAGAGCTACCCTATGGCCCTGCAATGCACTACTGGGTATTTACCCCAAAGATACAGATGCAGTGAAAAGAAGGGCCATCTGTACCCCAGTGTTCATAGCAGCAATGGCCACAGTCACCAAACTGTGGAAAGAACCAAGATGCCCTTCAACAAACGAATGGATAAAGAAGATATGGTCCATATATATATATATACAATGGAGTATTATGCCTCCATCAGAAAGGATGAATACCCAACTTTTGCATCAACATGGATGGGAATGGAAGAGATTATGCTGAGTGAAATAAGTCAAGCAGAGAGAGTCAAATTCACTTAACTTGTGGAGCATAAGGAATAACACAGAAGACATTGGGAGATGGAGAGGAAAAGTGAGTGGGAGGAAATCGGAGGGGGAGACAAACCATGAGAGACTGTGGACTCAGAGACAACCTGAGGGTTTTAGAGGGGAGGGGGATGGGAGGTTGGGTGAGCCTGGTGGTGGGTATTATGGAGGGCACATATTGCATGGAGCACTGGGTGTGGTGCATAAACAATGAATTTTGGAACACTGAAAAAAAATTTGAATTTAAAAAAAGATTTTAAAAAAAAGAAGAAGAAAAACAACTTATAGGGCATACAGCCTACCCCTTTCTAGCAAATTCATTCCTTGAGACTATGCTCCAGAAATAAAATTGTGAGAAGTCTAACTAGCAGGATAGTCAATCTGCTGTGAGCAACTACCAGCCATCCTGTAACAGTGTTCACTATACGTGCAACCACACAATCTATTTTTCATTCCACTGCTCTTTGTACTTTCACTGATCTTCCTCTTACACAAGAGATATCTGGTGGTTTTTTTAATGCATGGAGTTGTTTTTCCATTTCATAGGAAAATAAGAATAGTTACTGTGAAAAGGACGCTATGACCGGAGAATCACATGTGAGTCTTTCAGATTTCATGTTTGTTTATTTAACTCAAAGGCCCCAAAAGGAGCCTGCTGAGGCCAGGAGCATGCTGAGTAATCCAGAGGAGAACTGCTCTTTGTGATTATTTGGGCCCTAGATAAACCCAGCACATGAAACATATATCAAATAAAAGCTTCTCCTGGGATTAGAAAACCCCTTCAAAGAGACTTGATGTGAATTGGCTGGAAATTAAGCCAGGCCTTCTATCAAGATTTCTTTCTCTCTTTTAAGAAGTGTCTATCACAGTACACATTCCAGTGTTGTGAATCTAGGTCACCTCCCTGGCCTCCATAGAAACTAATCCCTTTCATTTCCTTCCAATAAACAATCTTCCCTCCTGTTTCCATCCATCCACTCCCTTTGAGACCTCCCATGTAGAAATGCAGTGTCAAAAATACTCTTTTGAATGCATATAAACACCTCCCTGAATTTCAATCATCCGCCTATAGATGCAACGCTGGAGTGAGCTCATTTATCTTCCAAAGCAAGAGGCCAATGTATACAAAGCCTTATCGGGCAAAAATAGTAGCAACTGCCTGCTATGTTGTCTGCACTGTAAAGCAAAATGGAGCTAGATTCTTAGAGGCATCTCTAAGAATGCCACCTTAAAATGCTACTTTAAAAAATTCGTTTGAAAACACTGGTGTTTGAGATCGTGGCTTCTTTTAGGTCTTCTTCACTTTCCTTCTCCAAAATTTTATAGGAGGAAACCACCAAAGACCTGTATTAAAGTTTCACATCCATCACTAAATGTTGGTGTTACAAGTGGCCAACCACTTAATCTTACTTGTAAGATGGAGTTAATAGAACATGCTAGTCACTGTATAGGAGTACTAGAAAGATCAACTAAAGTGGACTATAAAATGGTGGAAGGAAGGAAGGAAGGATGGATAATTCAAACTCAAGGCATATTATGTAATAACTTTTAAAAAAATATTGCTTCAAGTTAACCATAAAATCATATTAAAGCTAAACCACTTCTACTTCGGCCATTTGTGTTTACCCATGCAGGAATGTTTCTCCCCACTGAGGACTTTTTAAAAAAATATCTTAGGATACTATGGTTTACTTGAAAACTTTAAATGTATTATAATACATTTAAATGGCACACTAAAGATATGCTTCTGTGACTCTGAGGTAGTCTATATCTCTAAAATATTAATCATCAACCCAATGCTTTCAATAATATAAAGGATCAGATTCAGATCATTTATAACTTTTTCAAAGAATTTCTTAAATCATCCTAATTGGCTGTTTATATGTGTATGAAACAGAAATATCTTGGAACAAAGTACACTGCAAACTCTCTCTTGAACAGAAAGGGAAATCATGGCTGCATCAGTATTGATACATATCTAATGTATCAATATGTGCTTAAGTATATAATCTGTGTTACACATGCTGATAGGCCTGGGATCTACCATGTTGACAAAGACAATTGATTTCTATCCATACAGTTTGAAATCTTGGGAGAATACATAAACAGGCAATTGCACTGTAATGAGTGTTAACAGAAGTGTTTGAAATGTGCTTATTTAGAAAGACAGAAGACACCCAGCTGAAGTTGAGCTAAGGTCAGTCCTCAAAAGAAGCAGATAGAAAACAGGGTTTGCAATGGGGAGACCTGGTAAGAGGCCAAGACAGGCAGGGAATTGCATGGACTAAAACACAACGCCTCCTCTTGGAAGTAAACATCCAGTGAAATCTATTAAAGGTGTATATGCCTTCTGGATTTGAAAAAGGTTCTGGAAACTGGCTGAGTTTGGCTTCAGAAAGGCCTCAAAATGAATGAGAACACATTTTCCTACCATGGCAATAAGAGCTGAAGATAGAGGTGTCATTAGAAACTCAGTCCTGGAAATTCATGGGAATTATAAGGCAGAATTTAGATTTTTTTTTTTTTCTCATGCTATAAAATTAAGGACTGAGCCAAGGACAACTGTGAGGGATAAGGGCTCTGTGAGGATACTGGAGTTACACAGCAATTGAAATCTTTCCTACAGACATAGAAGCAGATTCTAGTGGGGTAGTTCATACCAATCAGCATTTTCCTGCTGCTCCCAGGGAAATGTCCAATATCACTGCTCTGGGGAGTTTAACTCCACGGGAGACAACCACATGCATTCTATAGGGTCCTCATGTAGATTTTCTACATCAGACCTTTTGAGGTCTGGAAATGCTGGAGCATTTCCTTTGGAATCAGAGGATACCTGGAGATTTGCACCTGCAGAGGGCCACTACTGAGAGAGGCCATTCCAAACAACAACTTCTCATAGCAAGGATAAGCCAACAGAGAAGTCTTTGAAAAAAGGTAATAGTCCTCTTGAGTGAATAGACCTGTGGCCCGGCAAGAGATTGCTGAGATAGCAGCAAGATCCATGTTTGTTCCCAAAACTGTCATCTACAGAAAATATTTCAGGACGTCCACATCCTTTCAATGTTAGAGCCTTCTAAATCTTTCCTTTTAGCCAGAAAGAGAGGTTCATGGGAAACCGGATTCTTTGGCTGTCTTCTGTTAAATAGAAATGAGAGGTAAAAGGATTCAGCCACACCCACATTGAGCATTTCAAGTGCTTCCTATCTACCTCACTTCTCCTTTTGGAGTGAGGGAAAGAAAAGAGTAGATGTTCTGTTCTCCCCAGCTCCTTTAGCAAGAAATGACATCTCATTTCTACCTTTCTGGCCCCTATTTCCCATCAACATGATGGATGGCTACATGATCCTAAGGCCACGATCTGAGTAATGGTGGCCTCCCAGACTTTAAAATAGAATGCATTTATATATAGACTATCTCTTCACAGAAATAACTAGTTTTTATGGTTAGAACAACTGTGGGAGTGCCACAATTGATGGATACCTCCAGAAGGGTTCCATGAACTTTTGGTTTCCACAGATACAATATGAGAATATTGTATGCAGAGGTTTGGTTCATACCAAGACCCTGGTTTCTGGGAAGGGGAAATAGATATACTTTTCCCTATGCTTCCTGCTACATACAACATAAAATCATGAAAATTTTTTCTAGAACAAGCTTAAGACAACTCTGAAAGTTGAAGAGGAAAAGGCAGCCTGGCTAAAAACCTCAGGATCTAAGGAATAACCCAGTGGTGAGTTCTCTGGGTTTTCTTTTTGCCTCACAGACTTGAAACTGAAAAAGCTGGAAGTCTGGAAACACCAATGGGTACAGACAAAACAAGAAAGCCCAGAGAAATGAAGCAGAGTCTAGAAAGATGGAACACATTTAGACTATAACCCATTTAACAGTGAACCAATTTAGAACTGTTCGACAAATTACTTAGCTGTAAATAGAACAAAACATGTGCAGACCTTATATGCTAAAAGCCATGTAACACTGATGAGAGAAAATTTAGACAATCTAAATACAGAGGCATACCATTTTCATGCTTAGAAGACTCAACAAGTAAATATGTGGATTCTCCACAAGTTGTGTAAAAATTTAACGCAATTTTCTATCAAAATCTTGAAAAACTTATGTGTATGTATGGATATGGGCACCATTTTTAAGTCTTGTATGAAAAGAAAAAGGAACTAGAGAAGCTAAAATATTTTGAAAAGTAGCAGGAATCAATTTTCCTGAATTCACAACTTACTATGTAGCTATAGTAATCAAGACTACACAGTATTGACACATAGCTCAATAAAATAGAATGGAGAATTTAGAAATAAGCCCTCAAAAATGTAACTACATTTTGACAAAAGTGCAAAAGTAATTTAGAGAAGGGAAGAGACTTTTCAACAAATGGTGTAGGAAAAATTAAATATCCATGGGCAAAAACAAGCAAACCTCCAGCTAAGTAGCACACTTTATACACCAATTAATCTAAAAATGGATCATAAGCCTCAACAAAAAACTACCAAACTTTTAGAAGAACCTAGGAAAAATCTTCATGATCCAGTACTATGCAAAATTTTAGACTTCACATTAAAGTTCTGTAAAAGGAAAAGTTTATAAATTGGACTTGAAAATTTTAAGACAGCTTTGCACTATAAAAAACCCTATTAAGATTTTTTTAAAAATACTAGAATGGGAGAAAATATTTGCAAACCAAACATCTGATGAAGGACTACTATTTAGCAGGTACAAAGAACTCTCAAATCTCAAGAACAATCTATTTAGAGAGAGAATAAAAGATATGAAGAGACATTGCATAAAATAGGATATATACATGATAAATAAGCACATAAAACACGTTCATGATCCCAGAGTCAGATAGAGCCTGGCTTCGGCTCTCTGCTCAGCAGGGAGTCTCCTTTCCCTCTCCCTACCCACTGCCCATCCCCCACCTACCCCCCACCCCTCACTCATGCTCTTGGTCTCTCAAATAAAATCTTAAATAAAATCACAATGAGCTATTACTACATACCAATCAGAATGGCTTATAAAAAAGTGAAAACACTTAAGGCTGGTACGGATGCATAAACATGAGATTACTAATAAATTTTTGGAGGGTTTCCTGGGTGGCTCAGTCAGTTAAGTGAAAGGCCTGGACAAATCTCACCCCACCCGAAATTTGTTCACGCCCAAAAGTGTTATCAACCAGCTACTTCTGCTTCTGTAAAAATGCTTGCTCAACGCGCGGGCTAACTAGCTACTTTCGCTTCTGTTCGAATGCTTGCTGCGCGCCCAGGCTCCCAACACCAATCAACCAACATCAGGTATGATTTTTTAACTTGTATGTACCCCACCCAAAAACTTGTTTGTACCTGCTTATAAAAACCCTGCACTTACTCTGCTCAGGACCTCTCAGTGTCACCGGCAATGAGCGCCTGGAGGTCCGGGTTTGGACTCGCAATAAATGACCCTTGCTGTTTGGCTTTGACTTGCCTCTCTGGTGGTCTTTTAAGGTGGGTGTACAACGCATCCGGCATTACATAAGCATTTGCCTTCAGTTCAGGTCATGATCTCGGGGTCGTGGCATCGAGCCCTATATCAGGCTCCCTGCTCAGTGGTAAGGGGTAGAGGGGGCTGTTTCTCCTTCTCCTCCATGCTCATGCTCTCTTACTATCTCTTTCTTTCTCTCAAATAAATAAAATCTAAAACAAACAAACAAACAAACAAAAACTTTTGCAGTGTATATTTAAAAAAATATATTCCACATGTTGGGGCACCTAGGTGACTCAGTTGGTTAAGTGTTTGACTCTTGGTTTTAGCTCAGTCCTGATCTCATGGGTCAAGAGATCAAGCCCCGCCTTGGGATTCCTGCTCACCAACTATTCTCTCCTTCTGTCCCTCCCCCAACATTTGCACACGTGTGCATATTCTCAAAAATAAATAAAATCTTTTACATATATTCCACATCTATTTATATTCCACTTGGAATATGTAAAGCAGTAATTGCATTCTTGGACATTTATTACAGAGAAATGAAGACTTAGGTTCTCATAAAGACACACTAATTTTTTTTTTTTTTTTTTTGCCCAAGTTGTTTGTAGTAGCTTTATTCCTAATAGCTAAAAATGGGAATAGGTCAAATATCCTTCAGCATGTGAATAATTATACAATCTGTGGTATACCCATATCATGGAATACTATTCAACAATTTAAAAAAGAATGGAATGTTGATACATGCAACAGCCTTGATGAATCTCCACAGAATTATGCTAATTAAAACCAGCCCATTCCAAAAGGTTACATATTCTATGATTCTATTTATATAATATTCATGAAATGACACAGTTATAGATATGAATGACAGATTAGTGGTTACCAGACATTATGGAGGAAGTGGGTGTTGTTTTCAAAATCTACATAAAGGATCCTTGTGGTCGTGAAATTGTTCTGTATCTTGACTATCTGTATCCTGACTGTGATTTTGGACTAAGTTTCAGAAATACTACCACTGAGGGGAACTGGATAAGGGGACATTGAATCCTCTGTATCTTACAGTGCCATATAAATTTATAATTATCTCAAAATAAGATAGATATATCAATATCTGCTTATGTATAAAAAATTCCAAACTCTCAAAAACATTTTAGCAAGATAGGCATAGAAGTAGCTTGCTTTATCTCTAGTACTGAGTAGCTAAACAAAACTTAAAGCAAACATTATGATTAATAGATAAATACTAAAACCATTCACTCAGGATGAATACAAGATAAGAATTTTCATTATAAATACTTTATGTTGGTAGTCCCACCTGTTCAGTTAGACAAAAATGTGACCAGTGTAAACAAATTTAGAAAGGGAAAATGTTGGGGCGCCTGGGTGGCTCAGTTGGTTAAGCTTCTACCTTTGGCTCAGGTCATGATCTCAGGGTTTTGGGATTGAGCCCCACATCAGGCTCTCTGCTCAGCAGGGCATCCTGTTTCCCCCTCTCTCTCTTCCTGCCTCTCTGCCTACTTGTGATCTCTCTCTCTGTCAAATAAATAAATAAAATTTAAAAAAAAAGAAAAGAAAGGGAAAATGTCACCATACATAGAAAATATCTTTGGGCTTTTGGGCATATAGAACTTTTCAAAGATTCTATAGATAAATTCATAGATTGAATAAATCAACTTAGTAACTTAATAGTAATCAGTTTTCTGGGAACAAAGTCAATAGAAGAAAAAATCAACATGCAACAGAATAAGTGAAATTATGGTATTAACAGAACATCAAAAATATCAAATCTTGAATAAATCTTGCAAAAGTTTTGCAAGTCTTCTTAGGAAGCTGTAAGATATTATGAGAAAAATTAAAGATGAAAAATAACTAGAAGTATATGCATGTTTATGAATTGGTAGATTAAATATTTTAATGAAGTCAATTTTCCCCTAATTGATCTATAAACACACATCAGAGTTGGATGGTAGGGGCACGTGGATAGATTCACCAACTAATTCTAAATTAATATGGAAATGCAAATGGCCAAAAATAGTTGAGACAATCTCAAAAAAGAACGTAAGCTCTACCATATCTCAAGACTTACTATTAATTTATAGCAATTAAAACAAGGTGATATTAGCATACAGAAAAATCAACTAACAGAATGAGAGCCCACATACTAATGAACACTTTTTTTTTTTTTTTTTTACAGGACAGAATTGGCATTTCAAAGCAGTGGGAAAAAGAAAGTATTTTCAGTAAATAGCATTATCAAACAGGTATATATATTGAATAATTGAGGCTGACTGCTATCTCACAATATACATAGAAATCAATTACAGTTGGTTTGTATGTAAATATGCAAAACAAAACCTCTCAGATACTATAGGATAATACCTTCATCATTTGGAGTGGCAAGAGTTTTTTTTTTTTTTTTTTTTTTTTTTTTAAGATTTTATATATTTGAGAAAGAGGAAATAGGGAGGGACGGGGAGAGAGCAGGAGCAGTGGGAAGAGGCTGGGGGAGAGCAAGACATAAGCTCCCTGTGAAGCACATAGCCCCATGTGGGGCTCTATCCCAGCAACCTGGGATCATGATCTGAGCCAACATCAGACACCCAACCGACTGAGCCACCCAGACACCCCTGGGAAGACTTCTTAAAAACTAATATAAATACTAACTATAAATTGAAAGGCTGACAAATTAGTATACATTTATTAAAATTGTGAGTACATTAAAACAACAGATTGGTTTATCAAAGGCACTATTAAGAGAAGGAAAATATAAGCCGTGCTATGGAATAAAGTGTATGTATCAAAAAAAGACTCATACTCAGAATGTTTGAAGAATTTCTACAAATCCTTCAAAGAGGCAATCTCCAAAGATAAGTGGGCAAGATACTGGGGTTTTTAAGTAATCATATTTATTTTATCATTAAGCACTGAAATTGTGCTTAATATATATTTTCATTATGTCATTTAAATCTTGTAATAACCATATGAAGAACTATTCTCACCTCCAATTACAGAGATAAAGTTCATAGAAGTTATGTCATTTGCCCATCATCACACAACTTGTAAAAAGCATGCTATTGCAGAGAAATTTTCACTTATTCATTTATGAATACTACTACTAGGAAAGATCAGTAACACATGGCCCTTGTCCTTAAAGGAGGACACAGTGGAGTCCATTTGGGTTGGAAGTTGGTGAATAGGCAAAGACTTCATAGGAGAGACCCTTGGGCTATCTTAGAAGTAACCTCACTGATAAGGGTAAGGGAAAACAAAAACAAAAACAAAAACAAGAGTATCCTAGATAAAGGGCAAAGTATCAAAAAGAGTATGAAGTCTCTTCCTCTTCCTTCCCTTCCCTGGGGGTTAGGAGGCATTGATGGGGACACCAGGGGTTGAGGAGATAAGAGGATGAAAAAATACAGAATGCTTTACAAATGTTCTCAAACTTTCCAAGTCAAAATTCTTAAGTCCAACTTCAAGTTTTAAAACTGTTCCAATCTAACTAGAGGGTATTATACTAAATGAATTAAGTCAATCAGAGAAAGACAATTATGTGATCTCTCTGATAGAGGAATTTGAGAGGCAGGGTGGAGCGTCGTGGAGGGTAGGGAGGGAAAAAAATGAAACAAGATGGGACCAGGGAGGGAGACAAACTATAAGAGACCCTTAATCTCTGGGGGAAAAAATTGAGGGTTGCTGGGGGGGTGGTAAGGAGGGGGAGCAATAGGATGGCTGGGTGATGGACATTGGGGAGGGTATGTGCTATGGTGAGTGCTGGGAATTGTGTAAGACTGATGAGTCACACACCTGTACCCCTGAAGCAAGTAATATATTATATGTTAATTTAAAAAAAAAAGATTCCTTACCATGTGGCTTATAATGCCCATCTCCATCTAAAAATCTGCATAGCCATTTGGTACTAGCAGAACAAAATACAGCATGGCCTAGGAAACTTACTAATCAAAGTTAATTTATTATCTATTTTATTTTATTTTATTTTATTTTTTTAAAGATTTTATTTATTTATTTGACAGACAGAGATCACAAGTAGGCAGATAGGCAGTCAGAGAGAGGAGGAAGCTGGCTCCCTGCTGAGCAGAGAATCTGATGTGGGGCTTGATCCCAGGACCCTGGGATGATCACCTGAGCCGAAGGCAGAGGCTTTAGCCTACTGAGCCACCCAGGTGCCCCTATTATCTATTTTAAAGTTAATTTTCAAGTCCAACTCCTGCAAGTTCATCTCCTTTTTTTCAAAAATTGCTTCTTGAGCGTGTATTATGTGCCAGGCACTGACTGGATTCAGCTGATAAAAAGCAGTTATAGTTCCTGTCCTTCAATGTAGAGAAGGGGGAAAATAAGTAAAATGACACCAAATGTATAATTATTTATTGTGAAGAATATGATGGAGGAAATTATTAGGACAAAATTATATAATAGTGGAACAATTTACCTAGACACTATGAAAAATGGAGAATTCTCCAATAAATGTCTCAGGACCTTTAACCTGAGAAAAAGCATAAGACAGAATCAGCCACATGACTTTCCAGACAGAGTGAGAGCATATTTGACATCCTGGTTTGGGAAAGAATGTTTTGTATCTGAAGAAGAAAAAGGCCAGGAACTCTGAAAAATAATGGGAACAGACTGACAACAGAACCGGGTAAGTTTTTAGTAGGCAGAGATTAGATCCTAGAGGGTATACCAGTTAGGTCAAAAAGTACCAAACACCCACTAAAAATGTGAATGCATTGACTCATATAATGTAAAAACTTTTGGAAATAGCTCCCTTTAGATAAGGAGGACTGATTGAAAGTTTCCCAGTATCTAATTTCTCTTTCTTCTTTTGGTTCTATGTCCACATACGGGCCCTTTCTCCTAGGTTTGTGGGACAAAAGTATATCCTTTCCCACTAATAAAAATCCCAGAATGGAAAAAAAAAAAAGTAAATAAAACTGTTCCAATTCTAGTAAATGTAAAAGTGAGCACTTTTCAGATGGCTGATAATTTAAAGCGTACAGCCTTATTAATCATCAGTAAAAAAACAGGTGAATAGTATAGGATGCAAGTGTTTGCACAACAGAATAGCAGATTTAAAAAGCTGATGATACCATACGTAGTACACTGGGGGAGCCATGGGGAATGATCATCTACTACAGGGGGTGCATAAACAGATTACCTGGGACTGTCTACTAAACTTCCTCAGACCTGTAACAAGTGTTGCATGGACTTGTTGGTCTCAATTCTCTGTACAGGTATTGCATTTGCATACCCTTACCATGGCCTCAGAATGGATGGAATGTACTTACCCATTCTTGGAGTTTAGGCTTGATCAGGTGACTTCCTTTGGCTAATGGGATGCCAATGGATGTGATGTGAGTAGAGGCATAACATATTCATGCGCAGTGGGGCTCATGTTTTTGGTTCTTTTATCAACATAAGAATATGCCCTGAAATACCCACTGGTTTCAGAAGATATCTATCAGTCAGAAGACAAGCCATTCCACTAATGTGAGAGGGAAAAATACAGTTTTTATTTTATTTTTTCCCCCCAGATTAGGGAAGTCTGTTATAAGCAATTACATTCATCAGGAATATATACACATGTGCACAAAAGGCCTGAATGAAAATATTCAAATCAGCTTTATTCATACTATCACTAAACTACAAATAACTCAGACTTCAGCAGTGGTATAATATACAAATGAATTCTAGTTCACTCATACAGTGGACTATTTTCATACAAAATTTAGACAACTACAGCAGACAACATGATTGAATCTTAGAAACCATTTTGAAAATGCTTGACATGTTTCCATTTATATAAAATGGAAAAACAAACATCCAAACCGAACTATATTTTTAGAAAGTCCTTTTTTAACCAAGGTGGATATCATTTGGATATTTCCTTTGTGATAAATCATTGTTTTTCTATATTTGTATTATACTTTATTTTTTAAGAAAGGTTCTGAAAAAGGAATATTTTGGGCTCAAGTGCAAAAAAGGAGAAAATAACCAGTTCCAGTTCTCTGTTGATTTTGTTTAATGTAAGTAGAGAGTTAGGGGTCCCTGGAAAAAGATAGAACTTTCTTGACATAAAAGTCATTTTAGACCCCTAGCCATCTTATGATTTCTGCGTGACCAGTACTAGTTGCCCAAAGGACATTTCTTGCAGAGCTTCCTGAGATATACAAAAGAACAGACCCCAGTAGATAATGATTTTAAGGAAACAAAACAGTGTAAGGGCAAACAGCCATTACCAGGCCAGGAGATAATCTAGTCATAACAGGAACAATAAATCAGTGGTCAAACTCTGAATGCTGGTTGTAAAGCAGACTGACCTGGCACATATACTTGAGTTACCTTTGGAGTTACCTTAGAGCTCTCAAATACCAGACCAACTCAAGACAGAACTGATGATGTTGATCCTTGCTGGCCATCATGAACTTGACCTGGATTATCACCTTAAGAAGACTTTTCACCCAATACTATGCTGAACTCCCTCTTTGGCATGCCCCTTCATGAATATGTGTACACTTAGCTTAAAATTGCCCCAGCTTTGTTGTTCAAGGAGACCCTGCTTTGGGAAATACTCTTTTACTGGTTACAAGTAAAGCTTTCCTTTTTCTATTCTTTGGCTTGGTGGTGTCTTTTGGCTTGACACCCACCAAGAGGGGGACCTAGTAACACATTACTTGCACAAAATTAAATGATGACTTAAATTTTTCCTAACGATTCTTTTTCCTTTGATCTGTATCAATTCTATCTCATGCATTGAAATGACAACTTCTAAGATATTTAACCTTCATATTAAATGAATTCTGGCAATACCAACAAATATGGATTACAGAGATGGAAACCAGAATGGTGCCAAAGGACCTTTCTGTTTGAAGTGTTTCATTGGCCTGGCATGATGCCCCAAATTCTACCCCTTCTGCTTCATTCTTTCTAGTTAAGATAAGCCATTTTATTTCCAGGAACTCTCTATTAAAATGCAATAAAACTACAGGAGAGGTAAAATATTAAGCTATTATCAAGCACAAACACCTTACTCAGAGATTACTTTAGCACAAAATTAGCTGTCATGAGAGAAAGCAGAAAACAGGGTCCGGGGGGGATGATCAGGAAGGATGATAATGGGGCAGGGAGGGAAGGGAAACTGCTAACAGCCGTGGAGAGAGAGACTGGGAATGTCAGATGAACAAAGGACTTGCAGTAGGCATGCAGGACGACCAGCAAGAACCCCAGACTGGGGCAACAGCCTGCTGAAGACAACTGGGTACAGAAGAGGAAACAGTTCATTCTCCCTCCTTCACAAGACTGGTGACAAAATGAAGTCGCTCTGTGCCCCAGCTTGCTAAGCATGGTGGATTTTTTGTTTTTGTTGTTTTTTGTTTGTTTGTTTTTAAGATTTTATTTATTTATTTGACAGACAAAGATCACACGTAGGCAGAGAGGCAGGCAGAGAGAGAGGAGAAAGCAGGCTCCCCACAGAGCAGAGAGCCCAATGTGGGGCTCCATCCCAGGACCCCGGGATCATGACCTGAGCGGAAGGCAGAGGCTTTAACCCACTGAGCCACCCAGGTGCCCCTAAACATGGTGTTTTAACAACCAGACCCTACCTTCAGAAACCTATTCAGAATTCTCATCTAGCCTCTTGCGAAATCGCATCATCTTTACTCTGTCATACCCTCCAGGAATCTGAGCAGCAGAAAGGAAACTTCTACTACAGCTGGAGGATTAAGAGAACTATTTTTAGGACAACGGGCTACAGCAGTACTTCACAATTTTCCTGTACAGATGAGTCTTCTGGGATCTAGTTGAAGGGCACATTCCAGTTCAGTTAGGTCTGGAGCCAAGATTCTGTATCTAGTAAATAACCATGTCTTACCCATGTAACGGGTCCAGGATGAATAGCAGTAACACCCAACAGAAATAGAGTATGAGCCACCTATGCAATTTAAATTTTCTGGCAGTTGCAGGAAAACAAATAGAGAAAACAAATTTTAATGTGTTATTTAACTAAATTTATCAAATATATTTAATTGTGTAAGCAATGCAGAAAAATGAGAGATCTTACATCTTTTCCTTATAGTAAGTTTATGAAAACCACTCTGTATTTTATACAGGAAGATACAGTAGAACTCGGGTTGGGCCAGTCACATGGCAAGTACACTACAGCCCCATTGGCTCATGGCTATAGCATTGGCCACGGCAAATCTAGAGAAAAGCACAACTGTCACAAAAGCAAGTATCCTTACATACTCAAGATACAAATATGTACTATTCTGTCAGTCATCGTGGTCTTTTTCATTATAGAAGAACCGGTGTGAATTTAAAATACAAGAGACTGTATATTAGCTATAGTAAAATTTAAAATAAAGTAAAATAAAATACAAGTGAATGATGTCCCTAAATATGTTGTAAACTCCTACTATCCTTTAAGTGATATTTTATAATTTCCTTTATTCGTTAGTTTTCTCCAGAGAAACACAGTATATAATATATATATATATATACTTTTAAGATTTTATTTGTTTTACACTGAAACAGTAAGAGCTTGAGCAGGCAGAGGGAGAGAGAATCTGAAGCAGACTCCCCGCTAAGCATGGAGCCTGATGTACGGGACTCCGACTCCAAACCGTGAGATCATGAGGTAAGCCAAAACCAAAAATTGCTTGGTAGTATCTTTAAGTGACATCCTATTTACATCTTTAAGTTGCATCTAACACAATTAAAGAATTGCGCCATTCAAATATAGAGATGGAGAAGTCCCAAGATCTGCAGCTGGTAAGCTGGAGACTGATAGTATGAATTGCTATCCAAATTCAAAGCTTGAGAAAGATGACAGCCTACAGTGTAAGTTATAGCTTAAGGACCTCAAAAGACCATTTCTCTAGCTCAGTTAGGCAGGCAAAATTCCCTTTTACTCAGTCTTTGTGTTCTATTCAAACACTTAACTGATTGGAGGAGGCCCACGCATGCTGGGAAGGGCAGTCTACTCTACTCAGTCTATGACTTCAGATGTTAATCTCAGACAGAAACATCCTTGCAGACACACCCAGAACATTTAACCAAATGCCTGGGCACCTGATGGCCCACTCAAGTTGACACAAAATTAACCATCACATTTCCCTTTGAAGCCTTCTGGTACTTTATACCCCATCCCATATTTCTTTTAAGACCTTGCAAATAGCTCTATTAAAGCACTGTAAACATTCTCTTTTAAATAGCTTTTTTAATCTTAGCTATTTGAAAGCACAGAACATGGCTTATTCATCTTTGTATATGCATTTTCTATCATTGCAACAGGCACAGAAGTGGTCAATAAATTCAATTTACCTTCTGTGTCTAGCACACTGCTCAGTTATTTCAGATGTGCAACTTAACTTGGACATCACACTGTATACATAGAAATATGCACATTTTATAATTTTTTAAAAGATTTTATTTATTTATTTGAGAGAGAGAATGAGAGAGAGAGAATATGAGAGGGGAGAGGTCAGAGGGAGAAGCAGACCCCACTGAGCAGGGAGCCCAATGCAGGACTCGATCCTGGAACTCCAGGATCATGACCTGAACCAAAGGCAGTCACTTAACCAACTGAGACACCGAGGCACCCAATATGCCCATTTTAAATATGGGGAAAAAAAGAAATTAAAAATAGAACAGAGATAATTCAACTTTGCAAAGCTCACAAAGCTAGTAAGAGGTTGTTCGAGACTAAACCTGGTCTGTTAGACACTAGAAGCTGTTTTTATTTTGCCACACTGGTTGTTTGTCTAAGATTAATCAAATGCATAAAGGGTTTTACTTTGACAATTAAGTGCTGTTTCTTAAATTAGTTGAGTGAATACATAACTTCCAAAGCTAGTCCAATCTTATTACTCAAATAGAGTGCTGAATCTTTGATGAAACTTTTAGTAAAAGAAAACAACAACAACAAACATACAACCACCACCCAACGTGGTGGACAGTTGTTAAATTTGTGGTCACCCTGCATCTTTTAGGCCCTACATTCCATGACTGAAATAGAAGCAGTGATTCACTTTCCCAGCTGCCTTTGCTACAAGGCTACAGACATGTGACCTAGATTCTGCCAAGCAGATGTATCCAACCAAACCCTTGATTCACATAGGAGCCAAGGAGGATGGCTGTGCCCCAGGTATTTGAATACTGGGAGGATGATAGAGCACACCAAACACCACCCCCATGCACAGAGGCAGCAACAGCAGCCTCATTGGCTTGATTGGTGCAACCATAGTATAATTTAGACCTTGTTCAGGATACATATCCTTGGAATTCACTTCACTGTGTCGCCTTGGCGGTTATGTGAATGAGGTATACCTAAGTTCTTCTCACTTTGGGGCACCTTCAAACCATTCTAGAGAAGGGACTACCTATTCATTCCTCTTTTGAGAGGACTTATACTTGGCTACCCACTAGCCTGGCTCTTCCAGGGAGATGACCCAGCACAGAACCCCCCTCCTCGTTAGAGAATTCTACACCAGACCAGTTCAGTTTTCTCATCTTGTCCACAGGAGCAGGTCTCATTTAGAGTCTGTGTGTCGCCTTCAAACATCTGGTCTCCATTTACCGTTCTACCACTCAGTGGGAGCAGCCTGGTGTTTCAGGGCTATGCACTGGAGAAGAGGACAAGGGCACACAGCTGCGAACTGATGTTTAGAATATTTACATAATTTACACTTCAGTTCCTCCCTCCCTTCTCAGACACCAAATGTAGAATGTATATACCAAGTCTAGAGACCATATGACTGGCACCTGTTCCTTCCTACCTGGTTTGGTGCTTATAGATGTGTGTCTTTTTTTTTTTTTTTTTTTCCCTCCTCCTCCCTCTCTCTCTTATGTCTTATGTCATGGCTGAATTTTGGAAAAACAATCTTTGAGTAGCAAACTAACCTGGAGTTCATACCAGTCTAAAAGTTCACTTTGATCTGCACGTTTATGTCAGACACGGCTGGTGATAATTTTGTAAACCATTTGTGTCATCACAGATTTCATTCATTCACTCAAAAAATATTTTGGGGGCACCTGGGTGGCTCAGGTGGTTGGGCAACTGCCTTCAGCTTGGGTCAGGGTCCCAGAGTCCCAGAGTCCCAGAGTCCTGGGATAGAGTTCTGCATAGGGCTCCCTGCTTGGTGGGAAGTCTGCTTCTCCCTCTGACCCTCCCCCTTCTCTTGCTCTATCCCCCTCTCTCTCAGATACAGAAATAAAATCTTTTAAAAAAAGAAAAAAGGCCATAGTGCCTTTAAAAAAATATTTTGGCCACTTTCTACATATTTTGTTCTGGGGCATAATGTTAACCAAACAGATATTCTCACTGCCCTCACATTTCTTTTCTTTTCTTTTTTTTTTTTTTTTAAATCTAAAGGTAGAAAACCTAAAATAATATACAGTGATAAGTACCATACAGTATTATTAAGTCAAGGTGTTCCCACCAACTCTTGAAAAATAGCCAGTAATTTTGAAGAGGTTCAGGACCCCCCCCCCCACACACACACACACAAGGTGCCAATTTGGTATGTAGATTATTTTGAGCTGAAGTCTCAATATCATTTTTCAGACTTGCTTCCACTCATTACTATGCATCATGTGTTCTAAGAACACTGGGCTATTTTTTTGCTAAGAAATGCCTTCTCCCCCATCCCTATTATGAAAATATGCTGCTTATGCCTTAAGGCCCAGCCCAAGGATTACCTACTTTGTAAGGGTTGGCCTTACCTGTCCTTCTCTGAATTAACATATCTCTTTTCAACTGCTCTGAACCAATTTACTACACCTAAGAACACTTAACTTTTGCTTCTGCTGTGAGTAAGATTTTTCACAACTGAACAATAGGCACTGAACAATAACACTCTTCACTACTTTGATCAGTTCATATTAATCTGAAATTCAAAATGCAGGATCACATTGTTGAAAAAAAAATACCATAGATTATATATGGTACAGTTCCAGATGGTCCCATTCCCTTAAACTCCAACGTGAAAGAAACCACCTGGAGTTGTGAAAAAACAAAGGCCCAGATAGGAGGAAAAAGGAGGACAGGTAATATATTTAGGTGCATGTGTGCACTGCCCACTCACTTGCAGCTGGAGGAGGTGTTGGGATATTTGCTGGGCAGGCAAGGATGTTTCTACCAGAGAGATAAAGTCAAGTAGTCCAGCTTGGCAAATTAAGGATGCATTTCAAAACCAGAGATGGTCCAGAAAATTATGAAGTGACTTAGGAGAAGAAATTGTACGAAAAACAGTACTTGGCCCATGGGGACATTGGGGATTTTATTAGGCGATGTGAAGGTTTTAATTTCACTTCTTTCAAACTTTAGAGAAGATTTTCAGAAAATGCAAAAGACAGTTTATCCAGAAAGATGACAAAAGGAATGTGTAATGCTGATGAATGGCAAGAACACCAGATTATTTTTTTTTAAGAAGTGTGTTGAGAATCCAGAGATGAAACTAACATTTGTAAAGAGAATGAAATCCTAAGATTGTGATCAGGTTTTAAAGGAGTATGTAGCTACTCCATTGGAGTGCAAATCTGCTTTAAATTAATGACATTTTAGGCTCCTACAAAGTATATGAATGGCATATTGAACCTTTGCTGTGCAGGGAAATGGGATTATGATGTGTGTTGTACTTGCAATCTCGGTTGATAAAATGGAGAAGTATAGACTCGGGCCATATATGATTGAAGGGATTAGTAAAAGCTCAAATTACTCTCTCCACAATGATAAATGGTCAACTGTTTCAGTAGTATGAAGTTTTCTAGTAGTCTGCTCTATACCGTGTCATTTGCCACAATGCACTTTCCATTTTTATTAATAGATTTGATGAAGGTACAAAATGATACATATTCACAAGGAGAGATGGTTAAAAATAGAGATAGAAAGTACTTTAAATGATAAAATAGGCATGCAAAAGGTCCTTGAAAGTGTTGAAAAATGGACTATTTATAATAGGACAACATTCACTGGGGATGGATATAATTTTGAGTATTTTTCCTACCTCCCTTAATGTCTACGGGCTGTATGAGACTTGAATTCAGTATTATGAACTATCTGAAGATTCTTCTATTGATAAGGATTGTATCATGAGTCAAGGGAGTAAGGAATTTACAAAAACTGGGCAAAATCTCTTGGTTTGTAGTAGGCTGGGATTGGAAAGGTTTGATTATCTCCATTTATTTAGGAATGAAGAACCCACTATATTCGCTACTGGTCAGGCCATAAGTCAACTATTTTATTCATTGCAGTGGGAAGCTATTCCAAATGAGATATTGATAGACTGATGTACACAGGGAGGGACAGGAGGAGTGTCTGAATTTGAGATCTTGCTATAGAAGAGATTAAGGAATAGCGGATGTTCAGCCTGGAGCGAAGAAAGGTCATGCAGCATATATTTAATATCTTCCAATATTTTAAGTACTTTCATGTGGACAAGAATTAGACTTTTGTGTGTGGAGGGCTTTAAAGGAGGGAAAGGAAGACAAAGTGGTTAAAGGACAAAAAAATAAATAATTATAAGGTGGGGGGGGAAGGAGAGGTTAAGAAGAATAATTGCCAAAAAAAATAAGATGAGTTTTCTTGAAAGAAAAGACATATAGGGAAGGATGGGTGGTAGTCAAAGGAGATTGGGTACATCAAGTTCTAACAAGGGATCCAGTCTAACTGACTAGCTTAAGACTTACTCCATCTTCTTGAGGAAGAACCACAGAAACAGATGAGTGAAATGGACATAAGGACATTTGGGAAGTGAAACTGAAGGAGCAGTAAGTAGTATTTGCCCCACAAGGCATTTGGGATTTTATCTAGAGGCTTAAAAATCTATTCTTATGCCTTTTAAACTTCCTTGTGTTTCTCTTTATGTTACACACATTCTCACTGCATTTTCTTTTCATTTTTTATCAAAAGTCCATTCTTCAGTTACCAGAGGATTGAGTATTTTTTTTTTTAATTCTATTTTAGGTCTGGCAAAATAAAAAAGCTAAGAATCCTTCCTACCTTTCCTGCTATGTGTGTACAAATACAATAGGATTGCAGAACTTCAGCAGGAAGAAACAATTCAAGAAGGGTTCTTTCATATTAAAGGTAATTTTTAGAAATATCTAAATTTTACTGACAAAGAATCACCCTTTTCCTGAAGATGTACCTCAGATCAACTCATAATAGAACAAATTGACTGCAACTTCCAGCTGAGCCCTTGTGGGGATGGACTACTGGATCACTGAACCATGGAGAAGGGAGTATTCTGAGCTACAAGAAATCATCATCCATCACAATATCCATAGTAGGCAGAATATCTCCCCATCCAGCTGCATAGGTCCTGATTCTCAGAACATATAAACACATCATCTGGCAAGGGAACATTAAGGATACAGATAGATTTAACATTGTTAATCAACTTACTCCAAGATAGACCCATTATCCTGGATTATGCTCCTAGGATAATCACAGGGGCCTTTAAAGAAAAAGGGGCCAAAGGGGAGAGTTGGAGGAAGACATGACTAAGGAAGCAGGGCTGGAGAGAAGCCATGTTGCCAGATTTGAGGACAGAGAAGAGCCACAAGTCAACCAATGTAGGCAGTCTATAGGAGTGGAAAAAGGCAAGGAAACAGATTCTTTTTTGGAGACTCTAGAAAGAAATGCAGCTATGCTGATGCCTGGATCTTAGTCCAGTGAGACCTTAGTCCAGTAAGACATCAAAGTCTTGACCTCCAGAAATTTATAACAAATTTGTGTTGTTTAAGGCCCTTATGCTTATAATTTGTTATTAGAAGACATAGAAAACGGGAACATCCAATCATAACCCTTATTCAGGAAACAAATAAATGTATCTAAACAAGCAAATAAGATTTCAATTCAATGCAGTTTTAAATAAGATTTACCAATGCTAGATTTCCCCTCATTTGCATAAATGTAACTTATCATTGAATGAAAACATGAGGACCCTGGAATACCTTTAGAACAACAGAGCTGATTTGTTTTATCCCTTAACATAGTAAGGATGAGCCCCAGTTTTCCCTTTGCAAAACCGACTCAATCAAAATGAATTTCTTCTACGCTCCTCACACCTACTTTGACTTCCATTTAGTCGACCCTAATGCCAAGATCTTCAGTCCTTTGACAGAATTGGAAAGAAGCTCCAATCCTTTGGGGGCTTATTCTGCTTACCCAGCTAGCAAATTAAAGACTTGAGATTAACACTTCTGTCTTCCTGATGCTAGAACTTTAATTCTCTTCACTTTATCATTTTTAATTTTTTTTCTCCTCAGTGATAACATACAGAGACCTATTTTGATGTTCCCAAAGTACTTAACCAATAATTTTTTAAAAAGTTCATTATAGTCTAGAATAGTGTGTCTTATACTCCACTTTGAAATATGTCTCACTCCCACTCCACTTCCCAAGATACTCAGTGTAACCTCTTTTTCTGGTAACAGATTTTCTTTCTCTGATTTCTGTATCCCATTCAGCACTGTAAGAGAAAGATCTGGGTATGATATAGATTGCTTCCTTCCCCTCTGGCACCAAGATACCTCTTTCAACTGCCAAGAGCAGTACAGGGCTCCTTTAATCATCAGTAGCGATGACTATTTTGTTTAGTTTTGAGAACTTTTCTGTTTAAAACACTATGCATTTATGAAAAGCACTTTTATTTCATGCTATTATTTGTAAGCACACATTTGAGGTTGAAGAACGCTGAATAGGGTCTATAATAAGAGATCCAATTAGTAAAACTTCCCCATTCCTGTGATCTAGGCCTGACTCAACATGCCTATCACAGGGAGGCATATTCCAGCAGGTCAGGTTTCCCTGCCTTGCTTCGAATTTAGCTCATTGAGAACTGTGGTTAGAGAGGTTTCATGGAAACATGACCTACAATCCTTGTTGTGCATTATGGTATTTCCAATATCTCAAGGGGTGCTATTAACATTGAAGACTTTTAAAAAGCTTTTTGTTTTTATTGTTAACTTGAGCCATGTAGAAGGACTTCCCAATAAGTAGATTTAAATCTACTGGGAGACCTCAAATGCCCTCCATGTGCTCTGAGCTTTCTGGGAAGTACAATTAGTCCATCGTGCTGACTCTGGGCTTTGCTCTTACATGGATCTTCCCTCCAGAATGCCCTCATACCACCTCTGCTTCACAACTCAACCTCATGGCCTCTGGCTAAGTACTTCCTCCTTTTTCATGAGCCCATTCACTAGATCGAAGTAATAATTGCCCTTTGCTTCTCTCACTCACCGATTACCCTTTGTTGTAAGGTGTTCCACATTGTACTACTGTAATTATTTATGTTGTCTATCATCTATTAGATCATTACATATGCAGTTTCAGTGACTGTCCTCACGTTTGCCTGTCTGCACAGCATTGACCATACTAACTGGGTGACAGAATGGGAATTATACTACCATACTACCAAGGGAGGGGTAATCCAGAGAAAAGACCACTGTACCAGAATCTAGAAAAACTATCATGTGTAAGCCCTAAGATTCCTTAACAGTGTGCCTATAAACAAATCATTGCAGTCCTCTTGAGACTGTTTCCTTATGCAGCAATTTCTATTACATTTGCTTTGTGAATGCAAATTTGTTTCAAAGCAATTGATACATTAGCAGATAATTTGAACACCAGTTTCTTTTTAGGGACAATCTGGACCTCGAGAAACAGGTGAAAGAACTTGATCTACATGAACTGAGTAAAAATACAACACACATGTTTACATACAGCTACCTCTCAGTGATCTAACTACATGTCAACTCACCATGTATTAGGAGTCTGGCTCATCCACATTGGATCAGTACAACTTTCTGTCCAATTTCAGATCACTTCTCTTCTGAAACCTCACAGTAACTTACAAGCTGCAACTCTTCCAGCACCCACTTACACAAGTACCTTTGTATCTTTTTCAAAGAAAAGAGAATTATCATAGTACTTATGTTTTAACTATTTAGCATGTGTGAAATTTACTTGATAGGTTCCTATCTTTTTACATTTTTAATAGGTCAATGATGAAGTTTGAGTATTGAGCCTATCTATTTTTCCTGTAAACACATTTCCCCCCCAATTAATATAATTTTACATAGCACAGTGATTTTTAGGAATCTTTGTTTTATTTAGAAATGACTGGATGGGGGCACCTGGGTAGCTTGGTAGGTTGAGCATCAGATTCTGGATTTTGGATCAGGTCATAATCTCAGGGTCCGATGAGCCCTGCATCTGGTTCCATACTCAGTGGGGATTCTGCTAGGGATTCTCTCTCTTTGCCCCTCCACCGACTCACATGTGTGCTCTACAAGAAATAAATCTTAAGAACTGACTGTATGCAAAATGGTAATACAAATTTATATACCCTCCATACCTCATACTTGTTATTATAATATGCTAATATAATATCAAAGTCTTTTGAAATATTAGCATTACAAGCTTTTGCTAATATAACCTTTCCATTTCCAAGGCTTGCCTATACTTGTAACTGCCATTATTTGTGGTGGATTATGTAAAGTGTTTGCTCTCTTCATCCTATTCCTATACTGCTCTCCATTGCTATTAAGCAGTTACCACAAACTTAGCTTCCAACAGTGCTGTTATGGAAAGAGATGTGTTCCTTCAATATTCTTATGTTGAAGCCCTAGCACTCTATGTGACTATATTTGAAGATAAATCTTTTTAACGCAGTAATTAAGATTAAATGAAATCATAAGGAGAAGGACCTACTCAGAGAGGAATGAAGTTTGGGATTTTTTTTTTTTTAAGATTTTATTTATGTATTTGACAGACAGAGATCACCAATAGGCAGAGAGGCAGGCAGAGGGGTTGGGGGGAAGCAGGCTCCCTGCTGAGCAGGGAGCCCGATGTAGGGCTCAATCCCAGGAACCCTGAGATCATGACCTGAGCTGAAGGCAGAGGCTTTAACCCACTGAGCCACCCGGGCGCCCCAGGACTGAAGTTTTTAAAGAACAGATACCAGAGCTCTCTTTCTTCACACACACAGAGGAAAGGCCTGTGAATACACAGTGAGGAGGTAGCCATCAGGAAAAGTGGACTCGCCAGAAATGAGCCCTGCCACCACCTCAATACCTAGAATTCCAACATTTGATACAGAGAGAAAAAAAGTTTTGTTGTTTAAGACTCCTAATCTACGGTATTCTGTTAGGGTACCAAGAAAGCAAATATAAATTTCCATTTATTAATTCACAGTTCCTATTCGTCTGAAGTCTGGGTGTAGCACACCTTGTCTTTTCAGTCTCATATGGCCAGAGTCAAGGGATGAGCAAAGCTAGGTTATAATCCACAGCTGTGGATCCTCTTACAAGTTCATTTGACTCATTGGCAGAATTCAGCCCCTTGCAGTTCTTGGACTGAGATGGTCATTCTCAGCTTCCAGAAGCCACCCACCTAAACCCACACCCCTCAGCCTAGCTACATGGTCCTCTCAACACAGTGCCTTTTGCAATGCAAACAAGAGAATTTCTGACTTCCTTAGTCTCTGATCTCTGAACTCTAGGGGTTTATCTCCTTTTGTTTGACAGACTGTCATAAATGGGACCTAAACTCAACGGATTAGGAAGCTTAAAAGACATTTGAGATATACCTTCACATTTGTCAAGTCATATAACATTTCATGGAAATGACATCCTATCATCTTTGCCATAATCTAGTCCTTAGAAGTTACAGGTTCCTCCCACACTAAAGTTGAGGGGATTAGATGAAGACATTAGTCATTGTAAGATGTCATCTTACAATTCTGCTTACCATAAGGGAAACTCCCATTTCTGTTCAGAGTAACAGTGTTCTAATACTTATTAGCCCCCTAATACTCACTAGCCCCCAATACTCTATTGCAGATAAGGACAACAATAAGACTGATTTATGTCAACTTCCTAGATGAGGCTTCCAGGAAAGCATCTTAAAAGGGAAATAATGGTCTTGCATCTGTGTTGCCCTTTGATGGCAGAACAATTAGTGTTAGGTTTCTCAAGAAGTTAAAGTTGGGTTCTGGGAGGAAAGTGGTGTCTAAGTTTCAAATCTTCCTCAATCCCTCTCCCCCTCCACCCACTAAAATAAACAATCAGGGAAAAACCATAACCTAAATGACAGAGCATTCACATGACCTAAAGAACTACAAATCCTTCATAAGCCTGACATCTCTGCAGGAGAAAACTGAGGTAAGCAAATGAGATCTGATGGATCTGAGAAGTCTAGGAATGCCAACTGGTACACACTCAAAAATTCAGGCGGCCAACTGGAGAATAGTAACTGGTAGTGGGAGGGGTTTGCATACCTCAGTAGTCAAAGAGGGCAAGGAATACTCCGGGAGCATAACAGGGACTAGACTATTCTCCCCAGATACTTAGAAAACTAAGCAGCTTTCATCCATGAGCAAGTTCTACACTGGAAAGAGATTTTTGGGGGGAAAAAAAATTAAGCATGACAGGCTTCATGGTGACAAAGGGGGAAAACGTTTTAGGTAAAAGTTGGGGAAGAGAACAAAGAAGCACCCAGAAAATAAGCCTAACACAGAAAAATTGTACTTTAATAGCTATAAAATGAGAAGAAGCTACCGTAAATGGTGCTTCTTTCTGAAAGTTTAGGAAAACGTTTCCTGTAAAAATGTCTAGCAAGATTGAAGTCAATTTCTATACAACAACAGCAAAGAAGTAACATCCCTGTAGACAAGAAAAGCAGCTACAAAGAAAGCAAACCAACAATTTGGAAATGTTACTAAATATTTGAGTTCAGATGCATTAAGAAAATAACACATCAGAATTAGGAGAACTTAGAAGCAACAGGATATAAAACAAATGTTAGAAATAAAGGCTAAAGAGGAAAGCACACAAGAGTAACAAGTAAATAAATGTAATGCCCTAAAAATAGATTAGAAAATATTTTCAAAGGAAAATATTAAAAATGAAAAGGATTCAAGTATATATGAAATAGACAAAGAATTTCTAAAATCTTAATAGTAGTCTTTAAAGGAAAACAAAGAGCAAATATTAAAAAGTACCATTCAAGAGGAATTCCTGAGATCAAAACAAATTTTAAACTATTTATTAAAGATAGATTATATACCTGAGAAATCAACCCAGAATCACCATTAGGACAAAGCCTCTTAAGATCAGACTTTATAAAAACAAACCAAAAACCACAGCAACAACAACAACGAAAAACTTCCTGAGCATCCAGGCAAAAAGTAGTAAAAAAATAATAATAAGAAGAAGATAATTAAATGGTCATCATCATACTCATTAGAAGATAATATTATATTTTCAGGTACTTAAGAATGTGAACCAAACTTTCAAGTATAAAGATATTAGACACAGTATCATCAGCATGCCAGAACTTGAGAATGTTGGTTTGATAAGCCCTATCTTAAAAATATACCCAAGAAGGGGGCACCTGGGTGGCTCAGTGGGTTAAGCCTCTGCCTTCAGCTCAGGTCATGATCTCAGCGTCCTGGGATCGAGCCCCACATCGGGCTCTTGGCTCAGCAGGGAGCCTGCTTCCCCCTCTCCCTCTGCCTGCTGCTCTGCCTACTTGTGATCTCTCTCCCTCTGTCAAATAAATAAATAAAATATTTAAAAATATATATATACCCAAGAAGGACCTTCAGGTGTTACAAAATTGGGGGACATGGATGTAAATGGTAATAGTTTTATTTATATTTGTTATTATGACTACATATGTAATGGCCATACACTCAGACAACAGAGATCCACCACAACTACACAAAAAATGAAGATAATGGAGTCAGCATGTGTGAAATTTTAAGTTTCAGTAATCATGTCCCAGTTCTGTTAGTGGTAAAGGTCTAGGATCACGGTTAGCTCTGTAGCAATGATCATTCCTAGCACATAGGTTATAGTCTTGAATCACCATTTTGCATTACAATAAACCAGGGCTTCTTAGAGAAATAGCTGTATCCAGTTTTGTGGTGGGAAATGAAGATCACGGCCCTAGAACATCTTGTCCTAGCAGATAAGAAAGCTATCAATGATTACTAAAGGGGAGTTCAAAAGACTCAGGAGTCAACTTGGAAAGGATGCTGCTGGAAAAAAAAAAAAATGCACTATAAACATCTCTAAGAAAATGATTATAATAAAATAAAACCCATCAAATATGTTTCAATCTATAATGTTATATAAATCTAATTGATCACTTTTAGAGGATGCTAGAGAATCAACTCCTTTCTTTGAATATTAGTAAATAAACGGAAAGATTCCAGCAAATATTTTGCCATCCCTGTACAAACCAAGTCACTGAGCAAACAAGTGGCTTGAGATTAATGCATGTAACTACATAATGCATAACATTAGAGGATAATTATACATTTAAAGCAATAAATTCCTTGGGAACAAAGTGATAAAGAAGAGATCTATAGATTATGGGATTATAAATCCTTGAATATAAAGTCATAATATATACATATAGATGTATATTTGGGGAGACTGGAGAAGGCTATACCATAGCAAATTGGATGATAAAATTATAAAGGCAAGTTCAGAAATAATTTCATTAAACACGAGATTGCATGTAGTAGAAAGGGTATAGGGAGAACTTTTGGGATGATTTGCAAAGTTCAGTTTTCTTTCATGGGTGGTGTTTACAAGAATTACAAGGATGTTTTCCTTATAAGTCATTCAGCTATATTGCTCTTTATCTTTAATGAACAGTAATAAATGTAAAAAACAAAAAACTAAAACAAAACCCTAAAGTTGGTCATTCCATTTATCTAGTTTCTTTAGGAAATAAATTTTATTATACCATTCATTGTGAACCCCTTAAGCACATCTTATATTTCCATGAGCCTAACACAAGAATCTTAAACTTGTCTAAAAGTTTGGATAGCTGTATACACATTTCTTTCTGTCTTATAAAAAAAAAATGTTCTTAAAATAGTAATATTAAAGATAATTTATTCTTTAAAAAAAACCAGCAGAAATATATTATAGCAAATGAAGGAGGGATTCAAAAAATTTCTTAACTATAAACCTGAGAAATCAGGTGTCTGGAGCTCAATTTCCTAATTGGTTAAAATATGTAAGAATTAGGTCTGTCCTGTTAGAGTTGTGTGGGGATCAGAAAGATTCAATTGAAATGAAAGAGCAACGAAGCATTATTTATCAATAGAAAACTTATTAACCTTCACCATTCTAAGTAATCTTTAAATTTTAATAAAAGTTTAAAGATTGTGTTTTTTATTAGATACAAATTCAACACCAATCAATAAGAATGTCACTAAAGAATCTTAAACTTGTCTAAACGTAATCTAAGGCATTTCAATTCCCCAAGTCTAATTCAAAGATGTTTGTTAAAGATATACAAGCCAGTCCAACATTACAAAAGTGTTTAGAAAATGTAATATTGTTGTTTTTCAAAGAAGGAAAGTAAATGCGAGAAACCTTGGTTCTATTTTTCCAGTAAGTTGATCTGACTGTATGGGTGAGTCATTTAAGACAAAAAGGCCCACATGGAATTTGTATGTAGTTTTTGTGGAGTACTTTGACGCCATCTTTGCAGAGATAGGAAGCATTAACCTTAAAGAGTTAAAATATTTCCACTTCCAGTACAAATGGAGTAGAAAAAGAAATGTCAGGTAACAGAAAGTTTGTCATTGGAGGAGTTTAGAGAAATCTGGCAGCTGGAATAGTCTCACAACCCATCCTTTCTTTCAACAGCTTGCATATTTCCATGGTCTTATTAAAGACAATTTCAGAAATGCTTTTCTGCATCACTGGATACCATTTTAGCCAGACTAAATCTTATGGAAATTTATGTTTAATTCTAAGACATGTTCCACCCACCACCCTATTCCAATTAAAGCATGACATTGACACATCCCATGCCCCCGCCTGATACAGTGTTGAGAATCCACACGATTTCACATGCTGGTATCTCTCCAAACCAGGAAGGCACTTTCACCTCTAATTTGCATGATGCATTCATTTTCAGATCAGTCACGTGATTAATGAGCATCTTGGAGACTGTCCAGTTTTATCCACTCTGTCATGTACGCCTTATTCCCATCACCAGACTCAATTAACTCTCCCAGCTGTTGCCAAGTGGTTGCACTCAGTATAAATTATGCTTGTTCATTTGTTCCAGAAAACAATCACATCCACTGCAATTTAAAAATTGTTTTCCATTGGTGAGGATAATTAATTGTTAAAATGTGTTTCAGCAAGTATTTCCCCTTACTACAAAGACCAAGCCTTTCAACTATTCAATATTCAATATTTATCACTCTCCAAACTTGTATTCCACAACCTTCATCTCTGCTCTTTGAATAAAACACTGCAGGTTGCAGGCAAGTTCTCATGATGAGCTATTGCTGTCGAACTTGAATTAGGCTTCAGGACTCTACTAGAAGGGAAATAATGTAAAAATGGCTTTATAATGAGGAAACCAAAGAGATAAGTTATTGTTTTCTCACTACCATTTTATTTTTCTCCCTCTCACAACTCAATTGAACTTTGCAAATTTTTATTCTTTGAACATTCAGTCACAATAGGAAAATCAAGTTCTTATTTGTCTCCCACATCATTTCCATTTGACAATTTTTCCAATTCATACATAGTTGAAAAAGAAGCTATCCTATATCTTCTCTAACAGGATGGAGTCATTATTAATGATTACAAACTTTTGAAAATAAAATAGTTTCTTTTTAAATGGTTTCATTTTCAGTGGGAGTTCCAGGCTGTATTTCTGTTTCACAAAGGAAGAATAGTGATTGGGACCTCTTGGTTCTGTGTTATTTGTCAGTAAAATAACAGTTTAATTGAAGAACTTTAGATTTTTTATTTGAAAATGCACCCACATGCACATGTAACCAGAGCTCTAGGCTGTGATTAAGTTTTGTGGGAATAGGAAAAAAAAAATGCAGAGGTAATTGTGTTGTGATTAGGAAGTTTCCACATGCTCAGCTTTACATAATTTGGTAAGAGACACGGGAGAATATTGCTTTCCAAGAGATAGCAGTCCCCAAGATACATTCTGGGCGCTGGGGACACAGTATGGAGGTACACGGTCTGTTTCTGTGCTAAGACAATGAAATAAATCTAGATCCAAGAAAAATAGCAGATACTGGTAAGTGTGTTAAAGAATTTTATAAAAGTATCTAATAGAGGGATAGACTCTAAAGAGAAAACATTTATGAGGATCTTGAATGGCAAAAAATTCAGCTGGGGGAGTAGGTGGAAAGGTCTTTGGGTGGAACAAACAGCTAGTGGGCACAGTCACCAGAGTCAGGATCAACTTTGGTGTTTTCAAGGCATAGCATAAGGTTGATGTTATAGGACTAGAGAATAATGAGCAAGGGGTACTATGGGACGGAATGCAGATCAGAGTCACGCCACACGACTAAAGATGCCAGGCAGCAGTGTCACTATGTTTAATACAAAGCAAGGGATGGAGAAGCCTCTTGGGCTGCTGGATGGAAGATGACAGACTCGTGGGGCGAGAGAAGAATCAGAGGGGCCAGGGGAATTGTAATCTCTAGCATAAATCACCAGCTTTCCCCACTTCTGTTTTGGTTCAAATTTAGATTTAGGAGGACTCTGCTAAAGAGAACAGAAATTAAAATCTAGCAAATCATTTCTATCCTGAAAATGAACTATTCCTAGGCCTAATTGAAGAAATTCACATGAAGCACCACTGATAGGAATTTGATCCTTTTATCTGTTCACTCTCCACCTCACTTCATACATACTCCTTCCTTCTACTAATCCTTAGTTATTTCAGGCTTAGCCCCAGTTTTATGTGTTCCTACCACTTTGAAACTTCACTACCTCCGAGAGATCCATTTTGCTTTCTGCAACTTCTGAACAATTACAAATTCCATTTCTTTGAAATATTCAATAGTGTTAATGGTTTCATAGATACTGACCCTGGCACAACACAGGGGGGAGGGGCACCAACTAACCCCCCCTGTGTAATTGAAAACTGGCTGAGAACTTTAACTCTCCCCCAAAACTAATAACCAGTTGACCTTACCAATAACAGTTGTTTAATACTTTTTATGTTAGGGGTGCCTGGCTGGCCCAGTCAAGTAGAGCATGCAACTCTTCATCTTAGCATTGTGATTTCGAACCCCATGTTGGGTGTAGAAATTATTTAAAAACAAAATCTTTAAAAAGATACATTTTAGGGATGCCTGGGGGGCTCAGTCAGTCAAGCGTCCACCTTCAGGTCAGGTCATGATTCCAGGGTTCCCTGATCAAGCAGGGAACCTGCTTCTCCCTCTGCCTGCCTCTCCCCTGGCTTATGTGTCCGTGCATCCTATCTGGTAAATAAATAGAATCTTTAAAAAAAATTTTAAAATGTGTTTTATGTGTAATATATACAGTATTCTTACAATACATATTTTGTAGGTTTTGGAGTTTTTTTTATTTCTAATTTGTTATTTTTGTTATTTCTAGGCTATGTGCTTTACCTGCAGTTCTCAAACTGTTACAAATCTCCAAAAAAAAATTTGACTTATTAGAAAAAAACACCCATACAAATGGACTCATGCTATTCAGATGCACATTATTCAAGGGTCAATTGCACTTTTGTTTTAATAGACGTCATCAATATTTTGACATTAAGTCAAAGACCAAGTTATACATGGTAAGATATTAGGGTCAGAAGAGCTTGCTGCGATCTCCGATATTACTCCAGTGGCTATTCTGAAGTCTGCTTAACTCAGTCCCATAACCTTGGGTAGCATTAAAAAGAGTAGAGGGCACCTGGGTGGCTCAGTCATTAAGCATCTGCCTTCTGCTCGGGTCATGATCTCGGGATCCTGGGATTGAGCCCCGTATGGGGCTCCCTGCTCTGCGGGAAGCCTGCTTCTCCCTCTCCCACTCCCCCTGCTTGTGTTCCCTCTCTCACTGTCTCTGTCAAATAAATAAATAAATAAGAGTAGAACTGTGAGCAACACCAGTTGTGGAAGTGTTAATATTAAAATTTAACGTTCTTTGGCGCTCATCTCATTGCTTTTATATATGGTGTGACCCTGAAGTATAAATTACTGGGGACTGAGTGTTATTCTGTAAAGGTCAAGACTATTTGTTTAAAATTTACTGGATTGCCAAGCAGTGGAAAAATACCTTATTGCCTTTTCTTTTTTTCTTTGCTTCTATAAATCAAAATTAGTGTTTTTCAAATGGAAAAGTAATATCTGTATGTGACCTCTCCTGAGATGCATTCTAAACTCAAATTGATGTACAAGAGAGTAGTCTTACTTAAAATATAGTACCAATCATTTATTTTGGGAGATTTGTGTATCATGTTTCTGAGCATACAAGAAGAAAAATAAATTCAGATTTCAGTTAAACTGATGGAAACACAAATGGCTGTAACTTTATTCTAGTATTTCTTTTCCCCCCAACTCTTGACTTTTTGGTTTTACTTTTTATACTCCATGTTAAGGATAATTAAGCATAATGTATGTTTTTATATAGATAAGAACATATTTACAGGGTATGATTATAGAGATTATTTTATTTTTAAATCAAGACTTTTGATGGTTTATTAATTCATATACTATGTTGACTTAGGACTTACCATACCCCTATGTTTGGATAAGGTAGATATGTATTAACCATATTTTGTAATTGAAGAGATTTTGGACCCAAAAGATTAAGTAACCTGCTCAAAACAGATAATTTGGGGAGGAAAAAAGAATACATCACAGAAAGGTGCTACAAATTTATCAAAACTGATTTTATAAATATTTTAGTTCCTCTATCACATAAATTCCAATGGGACTTGGTAGTAAGCCATATGATAGAGAAAAGTCATTAGCATAACTTTTGTATATAAATGCAATTTTCCAAACCAATCACCTAAAGTTTTTCCAGATGTCCGATTCCCGTTGAAAGTGAACATTTGTATGCACATGTGAGTACACTGTACAATAATCCTGTTTTCCAAGATTACAACATCATTAAAATGGTGGCTATTCTAAGTAAGAATTTTGAAGGAAACATGTGAGTCACTGATTCTGGTACTTTTGTTTACAAACTATTACTCTGCTATGATCAATCAGTTGTTTTAAGAGCAAATTGAACATGTGATATATCTCGTGTGCATGTGTGCAATGAATATAGGTATGTGTCATTTTCACTTTTCCTGGGGGGATTTAGTGATATTATAGTGTCTGGGGACCAGGACTAAGAATTACTACTCTCGCAATTTGATTCCCAGTGGGGAGAATGTTAAACTTTCATTATCCACTGACAAAGTTTATTGCTCCCAGTCCTTGTAGATGAGCTCAGGAGAAGAAAATACAACTCTAACAGAAGAACATGCAATCATTTGGGGCCAAGACAGCAGGGATATTTGTTATACTGCCAATTTTTTAAAGACATTCCTGTAATATAACTGCTTTGTTTTGCATTATATGGACCCCAAGCATTGGGGGTTTTTTGGGCTCATTAGGTCTTTCATGGCTAGGACTTTAGTACTACAACAGTGACTATCAGTATGATCTGTTTATTACTCCACTGAAGTTTCTGGTACCTAATGCAATGGTTTAGGAAACTAGGTAAGTGCAGCACAACTGTGGATGCGTAAAGGAAAAAGTACATGGACTTTGACAAGGGATCCAAGATATCTCTTTTGAATACCTTTCATATATAGGGGGTTTTTTGGTTTAAGTTTCATTAGCTCTGGCCAGATATATGAAGTGCTGCCATAATTGAGTCATTAAGCTTCTCTTGTGGACTAAAGAGATCTAAATGGAGTCCGCAAGTACAAATATAATTTCTTCAATGTTCCATTACTGGGCAAGGCTCTGGGATTTCAAAGGCAAAGGTGATCATGAAATTAATGGTTACATTCATGAAAACATGGTATCTCATGGTGAAGGGATGGGGAACAACTTACCCCTGAAGAGGTGATACTTGCATGTGTTAACTAAAAAAACTGACAATTGGGGTAAATGTGGAGGTCCAGCCAGGCATAACATCTTAATCACCTCATTCACTTTGTGAAGGACTATGCATGGAAGAAAGACACTGGATTTAGTACAAATAGGTAGTAGTATTTAAAGGCAAAGAGAAAGGGGAGAGAGTGAAACCCAAGAAGGCTTAAAAGGTTAACAAAGAGTAGCCCACCTACAGATTATAAGGATTAATTCTCCTAATTGCCAAGAAGAGTCATTAGGATAAACTAAATGTTAGAGTCTCCCCAAATTCAGATGTTGAAACCCTAAACCCCAATGTGATGGTATTTAGAAGTATTTAATTGTTTTTTGGAGGTAATAGGTATGAGGGTATATCCTTCATGAAGGGCATCAGTGCCCTTGTTAGAAGGGCTAGCTCTCTTTCTACAATGTGAGGACACAGCAAAAAATGGCTACCTATAAACCAGGAAGAAAGCATTTACCAAGAAACTGACTATACTGGCATCTCAGATGCCCAGATTCCAGAAATGTGTCTATTATTTAAAGCCACCTAGTTGGTGATAATTTGTTCTAGCAGCCCAAAGTGACTAATACAGTTATTGAGGAATCTTCAGAAGAAGGGCATGTATATGTATATACATGTATATGTATCTGTATTGTGGGAATGTATATGAAGTTATTGTGGGAATGTATATGAAGTTATGATCAGATTTGAAGATTTTATGGTGGAAACCTTTATTCCTGATTTAAACATTTAGAAATCTAGTTTTAAGAATTATAATCCCTAACTTTGCAGAGAAAGAGACACTGAGTGGATTAAAATGAGTAATACTTAAAATGAGTAATACTTGAAAAGGCAGGAAAAGTGAGAATGAAAGCAAAGGAAAAAAAAACAGTGAATAGAAAACAAAATAGGGCAGCAGGAATGTATCTAAATATACCACTAAATTCAGAAAAGTGAATGGACCAGAATATTCTATTAAAAAGTGAAAACTCTCATAGAAACTAGATATATAAATAGCAATAGAACATTTGGGAATCTATACAGGTTCATACCAAAGAAGCAAAAATTAATTTTTATAGCTATATGCAATAACAAGTATGAATTTCACAGAAAATGTTGACTGTTAAGAAGCTTGATGAAATTGGACCATTTCCTTACACCACACACAAAAATAGACTCAAAATGGATGAAGGACCTCAATGTACGAAAGGAATCCATCAAAATCCTTGAGGAGAACACGGGCAGCAACCTCTTCGACCTCTGCCGCAGCAACATCTTCCTAGGAACAACGCAAAAGGCAAGGGAAGCAAGGGAAAAAATGAACTACTGGGATTTCATCAAGATCAAAAGCTTTTGCACAGCAAAGGAAACAGTTAACAAAATCAAAAAACAACTGACAGAATGGGAGAAGATATTTGCAAACGACATATCAGATAAAGCACTAGTGTCCAGAATCTATAAAGAACTTAGCAAACTCAACACCCAAAGAACAAATAATCCAATCAAGAAATGGGCAGAAGACATGAACAGACATTTCTGCAAAGAAGACATCCAGATGGCGAACAGACACATGAAAAAGTGCTCCATATCACTCGGCATCAAGGAAATACAAATCAAAACCACAATGAGATATCACCTCACACCAGTCAGAATGGCTAAAATCAACAAGTCAGGAAATGACAGATGCTGGCGAGGATGCGGAGAAAGGGGAACCCTCCTACACTGTTGGTGGGAATGCAAGCTGGTGCAGCCACTCTGGAAAACAGCATGGAGGTTCCTCAAAATGTTGAAAATAGAACTGCCCTATGACCCAGCAATTGCACTATTGGGTATTTACCCTAAAGATACAAATGTAGTGATCCAAAGGGACACATGCACCCGAATGTTTATAGCAGCAATGTCCACAATAGCCAAACTATGGAAAGAACCTAGATGTCCATCAACAGATGAATGGATCAAGAAGATGTGGTATATATACACAATGGAATACTATGCAGCCATCAAAAGAAATGAAATCTTGCCATTTGCAACAACGTGGATGGAACTAGAGCGTATCATGCTTAGCGAAATAAGTCAAGCAGAGAAAGACAACTATCATATGATCTCCCTGATATGAGGAAGTGGTGATGCAACATGGAGGCTTAAATGGGTAGAAGAATAAATGAAACAAGATGGGATTGGGAGGGAGACAAACCATAAGTGACTCTTAATCTCACAAAACAAACTGAGGGTTGCCGGGGGGAGGGGGTTGGGGAGAAGGGGGTGGGATTATGGACATTGGGGAGGGTATGTGATTTGGTGAGTGCTGTGAAGTGTGTAAACCTGGTGATTCACAGACCTGGGGATAAAAATATATGTTTATAAAAAATATATGTTTATAAAAAATAAAAAATTTAAAAAAAAAAAAAAAAAAAAAAAAGAAGCTTGATGCAAAATAACACAGAGTATACAATTCCATTTGTGGAAGTGTTACAAAATGGTCAAAATCAAGTCAAGTATTTGGGGTATTTGCTTGTATTCAAGACTTGAGAAAACGAAGGACAAATTTTAGGTTCTAGAGAGGGAAGTTATTGGAAGTGGAATGATGGCATTTCCGAAATGCTAACTGTATGCCATCTTAGCTCTGTGGGACATATGAGTGGCTACTGTGTGATAAATGAGTGATTGGGGCTTTGTGTGTAGGTTATGCTTTGAATTGAAAAAAAAAAGTGTCAAGTTACTGAAAATAATGATATATTTTATTCATTTGTCCAAAAGTGAAAAATGTATTTGAAGTATTGGGCAAGCTATTAAATTTAAGAACCGACATACACCATCATGGGATTTAATATGCCTGCTCCAAGCGTAATTTTGTAATTTTCTTTAAAATGTAAAATTCATATACCTTATGACCTAGCAATTTCTATAAATGAGTATGTAGGCTACAGAAACACATGTGTGCCCAAGGAAGGGGTTTATTGCATTATTGTTTATATAGGAGAGAAATTAGAAATAAGTTGTCTATCTTTAGAAAGTGGCTAAAAATTTTCCCTTAGAAATAACTATAATTTTATCATCCATAATTGTGTATCAAAAAAACTATGATGGGGAGCACCTGGGTGGCTCAATGGGTTAAAGCCTCCGCCTTCAGCTCATGTCATGATCCCAGGGTGCTGGGATCGAGCCCCGCATCGGGCTCTCTGCTCACCAGGAAGCCTGCTTCCTTCTCTCTCTACCTGCCTCTCTGCCTACTTGTGATCTCTGTCTGTCAAATATATAAGTAAAATCTTAAAAAAAAAAAAAAAAAGACTATGATGGGGCACCTGGGTGGCTGAGTTGGTTAAACACCTGCCTTCACCCAGGGTCTTGGGATCAAGTCCCACATTGGGCTCCTTGCTCAGCAGGGAGCCTGCTTCTCCCTCTGCATGCAGCCCCCCTTGCTTGTGCTCTCTCACAAATATAATCTTGAAAAAATATATAAAGATGAAAAGACCTAAAAAGCAATATTGTATCTTTTCTTTAAATCTGCAATTACTGAAGGCATAGCAAGTTTCCTCACCAATGCTAATCATTATCTCTGGAGTCAAGGGGATATTCCAAGTGGATGGTTAAAATTTTATGTAATATATATATATATATATATATAATATAATATACATATATATAATAGAGAAAGAATATATAGATAATGTAAAATAAACTAATACAGATATATGCTGTTATACAATTACAAATTTTCCCCCTTTTATTTTAGCTACAGGGTGGGGATAAAGAAAGGCTGGAGTGTGGGCTGAATGGATACAGTGCCTGCACGGAGAAAGCAGTTACAGTAATTTGAGAGAGGAGCTGTAGACTTAATGATAGTGAAAATACGCTAGCTCACTGATAATACGGCTATGAGGAGTAAGAAGAGGCGAGGAGGACTACTCCTAGTTTTGGAGTTTGAATGACTAAATGGATAGCAGTGTCATTCACAAACATAAAACACTGCAAGAACAATTTTGATAGAGGACAGACCATGAGTTTAACCTGAAAAAGGTCAAAATTAAGATATATCAGGACATCCCAATAGAAAGGTCAAGCTAGCAGTTGTATGTGCAGGTCTAGAGGTCAGGAAATAAATTTGGATATATATATATATATATATATATATATATATATATAGAGAGAGAGAGAGAGAGAGAGAGAGAGAGACAGAGAGAGACAGATTGAAAAAATATATATAGATATATAGATATCTATATATATATTTTGGATATCCAAATGTGGACATCAGAGACATATTAATACTAATAAATACCATGATAATGGGTGAGATGGTCTAGGAAGGAGCTTTCAAAAGCAGCAGAGCATTGCCTGAAAATAAGAACCAGAAGATTAAGACGTTGAAGAAAACTGAAGTTTCCCAAGGTCATCATCAACAGCTTTGGTACTCCTTAGAAGATGAGTAAACAGATGACCAAATGTTTTTTGGATTTAGAGCATGATTAGGACTTGGTGTTTCCCCCACCCCAGGCAAATATTAGTTGTCAAAGCAGGTTAAAGTAGCTTGAAGAGCTAATAGGAATTTACAAAGTGGAAACAGCTAGCATAGTCAGGTCTCAAAAGGGTGATAGCAAAGAGGACAAAGGAGAAGTTCACTGGAAATATACAACTTAAAAAATTAACATAGATGGGAGAATATGTGGAAGTGTCAGGTGACTGTGCCACTGACCACATGCTGGTTATCGGAGCCCTTGCCTTTCTTAGTCTATTGTGCTCCACATACCCATTGCTGAGCAGTTTTCTTTAGTTAACTTAATTCTGATAAAAGGAAGTTTCACTATTCCTAGATGCAGGACATATAGGACCTTAGAAAAAGAAACATGGATTTTATTTTATTTTTTTAAGTACTACTATCTAGCTTCTAAATAAAAACAATGAGCATTTTTTTTTAAAATACATGGAATATTCAGATAGCCAAGAAAGCATATGAGGAGTCACCTTCCCTTATGGCAGGCTGGATTCTAACTCTTAACAACTTGGCAAATATGTGGGAGCTTCATAGAATGTATGTCTGGAAAATTGATTCCGGTCATTTCACATAACCAGTAAGACAAAGAAGTTAAAATCGTCCATTATAAAAACAATTGCTTCCATTGGTGTGGTACCTTATATTTTCAAATTGATTTTCCACATAGCTAATTTTTGCTTCAAAACAGGTGTTTCTTTTTTAAAGAAAAGTCTGTAAAATAATGTCTGCCACTAAGAAAACAAAGACTCACTTTGAAATAGGACTAATCTGGTCTCTGTGCTTCTGACATCTTGTCTAGTCCTTTCCCAGCAAACAGTTTCTATCTGTCCAGGACCTACTGTGACATGAAGTTATCAAAGAAGGTTGTGTTTTTTCCCCTTAGATCAGTCTCACTCTCACACACACACACATACACATACACAGCTTAAATTGCTGAGTCAGGGAAACATTCCATGTTAAAAGAGTTAGTATCTTTGTCCTAGTGAGGGTGCACACTATGAGGCAGCCTTTAATCAGAGAAAATTGTAGAACATGAATAGATGTAGAACATGTTCGACCTGATATTCTACATGAATCCAACAAACCAAGGATTTCTAAAGGTCTCTCGCCATGTCCTCATTTCATGCTGAGTAAATACATGCTAATATGGACACCTCCAATGTGAAATGTCAAAGTGTTGACCTCTTTATTTCCAGGAATCAGCTTAACATAGTAGTTAAAATTACACTAGTTAAATTAAAAGCCTCAAGTAGAATCAGCCATGGCTAGTAATAAAGATTCTCTTTGAAGAGAGCATAAATTGGGAGACAACAGTTTAAACATTGTAACTTTGGGGTCAAATGTAAGTTTGACTTCTAGTTTTACAAATCTCTAAACACAACACTAAAACATTGGAAATACCTACCAAGAGGTAGACTACATTTCTGAAAGTTTTTCTGAGAGTATTTTACACTTGCCATCTTTTTGGTTTTTAATTGCCATGAATTGGGAGAGAGAAGATTGAGTTGTGTTAGCTCTTCTAAGATGCTTAAAATAATTTTTTCAATCACAAGTTGCTACCATCAGCCATCAGTCAATTTTTAGGTTATACCAATAGGAGTATTTTTTTTTCTTTTTTTAAAGATTCCTTTTATTTACTTGAAAGAGAGCCAAAGAGCAGGGGGGAGGGGCAGAAGGAAAGAGAGAGGGAGAAGCAGACTTCCTGATGAGCTGGGAGACAAGGGACCCTGGGATCATGACCTAAGCCAAAGGCAGATGCTTAGCTGACTGAGCCAACCAGGTACCCCTTTAATATTATAATTGCTTATGGAAGTGTGCTTATTAGGAGCTAACAATACTAATGAGGTCCTTAAAAATAAACTTCTGGGGGGCACCTGGGTGGCTCAGTGGGTTAAGCCTCTGCCTTTGGCCCAGGTCATGATCTCAGGGTCCTGGGATTGAGCCCCATATCGGGCTCTCTGCTCAGCAGGGAGTCTGCTTCCCCCTCTCTCTCTGCCTACTTGTGATCTCTCTCACTCTCTCTCTCTCTTTCTCTCTCAAATAAATAAAATCTTTAAAGAAAATTAAAAAAAAAACACTCTGGAAAAAAGACAGAATTAATACAGGTCACTTGATTTCATACTAAGTTTCCACTTCATATAAGCATGGAGTAAGCAAAAGAAATATTGAGAGGTGTTTCTGTTATAGGCACATGATTTTCCTCAAGAATATCTAGATGTACACGAATGACAGAATTAATGCGGGTCTCATTGCTTAGGTTGACCACAGATCATTTTCATCAGATGACTATAGTCATCACAGGTGGTTAACTAGAAGTTTCCGTGGTTAGAGTACTATTTCACAACTGTATCGATAGTAATAAGAACACTGTTGTTACATAACATAATTATGGACTAGATTTGGGGCCAACGAGTTCTGTATTTGTCTATTTTAAAAGCCTCTGCCTCCCCTTTTCCTCCCCATCTCTTCCCCTTCAGTCTCAAGCAATTTGGGGCAGTTTTAGTTATCTCCTGGAGTGTTTATATTTCAGCCAGGATGATTTTTACTTCTTAAAGGAACAGATAAAAGAATGCAAGTTTCGTGCTTTTTCTTTTTTTCCTCCTAGAAGAGAAAGATGGCAAAGTAACCAGAATGACAATTTATTAACTTACAGTGATGTTACTATCACTGACTGGAATTACTCAAAGCAAGTATGATTATGGACATTTTTCCTGTGGCCAAACTACATAAAGGAGAACAAATGATAATTACAAATTCCTGATTCAATTTGCCATGTAAAATCTCAATCAAAAAAACTAGATATGAGCAGCATATCATCTCCATGACGGCTATCTTACTTACATGGAAATGTAAAAGTTGCCTGTTAGGCATTGAATCTGTCTGAAGGGAGTTAATAGAACTGGAAGTTTAATGATGTCAGGCTAAGAACAAGGGAACACATCCACCAGGACCGTATTGGTTTTGCGCTGTAGCTTATGGTACCTCCTTCTTGGTTCCAGAGTAGACTAAACTGGGATCATTCCTGGAAATAATTGAAATAAGCACCAAGTCTTAGGGTCACTCCACTATCCAGGAGAAGAGGATGAGCCAAAGCCAAGCCAAGATTCAGAGAAGCTGCCAGAGTAGTTCGAGGAAAACCAAAAGTAGATGTCAGGTGAAAAAAAAAAAAAGTAGATGAAATCTGAGAGTGGTCAAGCATATCAAATGCTGCTGGTAGATCAAAATGGATAGAATGAAAATCAACCATGGGATTAGCCCCTATAGAGTCAAAGTGACCTTGATAAAAGCAATTTCAGTGGAGTGATAGGATTGAGAAACTGGCAAGAGTTGATTGAATAAAATAAGAGAAGGGGAATTAGAACTGGTGGTACAAACAACTCTTTGAGGGACTTTCCAGCCAAGGCAGTGGGAAAATGAGGCAGAAAGTGGTGGAGAAAAGATCAGTCAATAATTTAATTATTTTTTATAGTTAGGATGCATGAAATAGCAACATGTTTTTAGGATGGTCAGAAATGCTCCATAAAAGAGAAAAAAAAAAAAAGTTTGGGCAGGATTCTTCAGCAGAAAGGGAGAATGGGATCTACTGACTGGAAAGTGTGGTACTGGCTTGCTTATACAGAAGTATGGAGAGTTCATCTGAGTAATAGTTAAGTAATAAAATTAGTAGGAGGACCAAGTATGGGTGTGGAGAGCTGGGTAGCTTTGGGAGATTCTTCAGGATAAGATTCTTTGGAAATTTATCTTCTGACTGAATTTATCTTCTGACTGAAAAATTGAAAATCTTCAATTTTTCTCAGTGAAGAAACAAGCAAGATCATTGGGAGAGTGCGAAGAGGGGAGAAGTTACTGGTCTATCACCAGGAGTGAGAGAATGAATAGACAATGGCCTGGATACATTTGCTGGGCATAATTCAAAGCCCATTTGAGATAATACACTTAAAGTGAGAGGAGGGACCGTGGTCATGCTCAGTTGACCCAATGCAGTCTCAGAACAAACAAATATTGGGATTTGGCTTGGGTGGTGCTTAGCTTACTACATCCAACATGAGAGAAGCAAGAGATCTGAAATTCTGTGATTATGGAATATAATTTAGGCAAGAGGGAAAAAGAGGACACCAAGGGCACTCACACATTCTCTAATTCGACAATTATTATGAGCATTCCCTGTAAACCATGCGCTGTGTTAGGTCCCGTATGAACAAGGCAGACATGGTCCCTACCACCACTCAGCCTACATCCCACATGGAGAGACAGACAAAAAATAGCATTTTTAAATGCAGAATTTGATAAATATTATTAAGGAGAAAATCCACATGTTGATGTTGAAAATAAATCTGTGTGTTACACATACAGTTGGCTGTGTGTGGGTTTATGTGTTGAGCAGTTAATTCAGGTAAGGTGGGCAAAGAAGACCTCTCTGGGGAAGTGATAGGCAAGTAGAGACCTAAAGGATGAAAAGGAACTTGCTAGGTGAAAAGCAGAGGAAAGATGTTCAAGGTAGACAACAGCATATTGGCAAAAGCTGAGAAGCCAGGAAGAATTTTCTTGGAATATTTCAGGAACTGAAGGAAGACTGTTGTGGCTGGAACACAGTGAAGAAGAGGGTGTCACAGGATGAATGGAAAGAAAATCAGGGGCCAGTGTGAAGGCAGAATTCAGTTTCTAATCTATCTGAGTCCATAGTAATTTCCTTACTATTCTAACATGTTTGGCACTCCAGGGTTACTAATAAATGTAATTCTTCAATTTCCGTTTTTTTAAGCCTTAATTTCCTTCAAGAATTATACTTGGGCACTTATGCTATCTGGTAATAATACTCCCATCCCCTTTTCCAAATTCCATGCTATCCCTTCAGTGCTGCTCTGTAGACCATAGCTTTGTGGTTTGCTCACTAGAATAAATGGACACATTAATCTAGGCTAATGTAAAAATGACTCCTAATGGTTCTGGGCATTACAACTCCCCTGAGCATTTACATTTTAACAGGGATTTTCTAGTGACACAAAGAAGTGACTCTGTTAGTGCACATTTTAGACACTGAGCTGACCATTTCAGTGTGATCTGAACACACTCTTTCTTTCTTTGAAATCCTCAGCTTAGAAATTTTTATTAGAGATACTGAGAAATACATACTTAATGTGATACCTTTCTCCTACGCCAGTCTGATCACATTGATAGTTTTCATGTTCATACATTGTGGTGTGAGCACAATCATTAGAGGTGGTGCTGCCCAAGATGACCTGTCCATATCATTGATGTACTTGACCACCTAGGTGAAACTCTTGTTTTTTTTGTTTTGTTTTGTTTTTTAATTTCCTAAATCATTCAGGAAGACGTACATCTCTGTATGACATTTTATTCTTTTCTTGTAGAGCTTGTTACAGTCCTTACCAAATGTTCGAAAGAATATAAATCTTTCAGAGGAGTGTATTATGCAATAGTCACGGCCTGTAAATGAAATTGGAGGTCTAAAATACCAAGAGAGGAAAAACAATCACAGCTGAGTCAATTACAAAAGGATGTGTTCCTTGAAGATAGGATAAGTGAGTATACCTGGAAACTTGTTGGTCATATGAATTTCTGCACACTATGAGAACTAAATAAATGTATGGACAGGTAGATTAATAAAGTGATAACTGATTCCTGGGTGGTTGCTTTCCTTCTGCAGGAAAAGAAATCCAATGAAACAATTGGGTAGGTACTTAATGTCAGTTGCCTCTAATCAAATTGTGTGCTCTACTTACACAATAACCTTAAGTCATCTTAATGCAATGAGGGAAAAAAAAAGGATAATTTGACTCTGGATAAAGAGATCTGATCAACTCTTATAGATAATGAAATAAAATTGGGCAGGGAAGCTCAATGAAGAATGCATTTCTGCTTATTTTTGTGCACCATTTACCCCCATGCCTTGTAAAATGCCTAAATCATGGTAGCTACCCAAAAAATATTTGTTAATAAATTAACATTGAATGGAGAGGAAGAAGAGGAGAAAGAGTAAAGAGAGAAAGCAGAAGAAATGATAATTAACATTAGCATAGTGCTTTTAATTTTTCAAAGAAATTTTCTTCTGGCAACCATTTTACGTCGAGAAATAACCATTAACATACATTTGAATTTCTAGTAAAGACACTAATGCATTTTCGATTAACTATTAGTCTAATTGCTCCCTAGGACTCTAAAGTAGAAAAATAAAAAATGATTAATGCTTTTCTAGAAGTGTATTCATTCATCCATTTTTTATTCAATAAATATTTATTGAGCATCTACTACATGTCTGGCATTCTACTAACATCTGAGGAAACATTAGTGAATAATGTATTGAAGTTCCTATCTTTTCACACCTTAACTAAACAAATAATTATAAAAAGTTATTTAATTATTTATCAATAAATGATACTAAGGTGATAGTCAAGGTTATGAATGTATGTATATAGTTAGAAGATATTTTATTTTGGGTAATCAAAGGGGTTCTCTTGAGGAAGCAATATTTAAGCTGAAACTTGACCAGTGTATGACTTACCCAGGCAGAGATGGAGAGTGGTGAGGTAAACAGAATTCATGGTTAAAATATATGCATAAGTGTTCCAAGGTAGAAAGCGGCTTGGGAAGTTTGTTAATTTAAAATAAGTAGGTGTGGTTGAAACCCCAAAAGGAGGTGGAGTGTGACAAGTCTGTAAGCAACAGAAGTAAGATCATGAGAATCTTTATGCTTAGAATTTTATTCTTCATCCTATCATAATTGACAATACTGGAAACTATTAAGAAGAGCAAATTTGGGGGCGCCGGGGTGGCTCAGTGGATTAGGCCACTGCCTTCGGCTCAGGTCATGATCTCAGGGTTCTGGGATTGAGCCCCGCGTGGGGCTCTCTGCTCAGCAGGGAGCCTGCTCACCCCTCTCTCTCTCTGCCTGCCTCTCTGTCTACTGTGATCTCTCTCTGTCAAATAAATAAATAAAATCTTAAAAAAAGAAAAAAAAAGAAGAGCAAATTTGTGTTTTTGAAGATGTTTTTGGATTCTGTGTAAAAAAAACAATGGAAGAGCAAGTCTAAGTTGGACATGGAGTGTAGCTTAGAATAAGAAGGCAGCAGAAGTTATGGAGAGATGGTAACAGGTTCAAGATATTTTTAGGAGGCAGCAACAACAGAGTTCAGTGAATGACTAATATAGACAAGTTGAGATAGGTATCAAGGATTCCTGTTGGGTTTTTGGCATGAGATCCTCATGGATCTCATGGGCTTACTATTATAAATAATCCTGAAGGAAGTAAAAGTCTACTAAGGATAATCAGTTACTAGCTACAGTTGGGGCATGTTTACTTTTATCTTCCTTAGAGCTATCTAAATGTAAAATGGGCTTACTATTATAAATAATCCTGAAGGAAGTAAAAGTCTACTAAGGATAATCCGTTACTAGCTACAGTTGGGGCATGTTTACTTTTATCTTCCTTAGAGCTATCTAAATGTAAAATTTCAGCGGCCTGTCAATAGTATTTATTTTTAATCTCAGGCAAGAGCACAAAACTGTAGGTATTTAAAGCTTTGATCAGTCGTACAAGATCTTTAAAGACCTGATCCCTGAAAATCTACCTCCCTCTTGCTGCTCTGCACATTATATCATTTATTTCATCTTTAGGACTTCTGGTTCCAGACATCCCCCATCTCAGTCATATGCTGTACTGTCTTTCTTGGGTATTTTTTGCTATTCTGGGAATGTCTGTTCTTCCTTCCTCTTCAATTGCCTAAATCCTATGCACTCTTCAAAACTCAGTATGGAGAAGAGTTGCTCTACATGTATTCAGGTCAGGTGAGATATGCCCACATTGTTCTTCTTCTGCACCTTGTGATTTTCTATTTCATGAACTCTGTGCATGATCTTGTTTGCTGATTTATCTTCTCCACCTAACTGGGAGGGCTTTGGAAGCACAGCTTGTGTTTTTATCTCTATCTATCCATGTAGAGCATGGTACCTGGCACAGAACAGGTGCTAAATATATATATATATATGATCATATATATCATATATATGATAAAATTTTAGAGGCTTACAGAGAAGGAGGCCAAAACAATAGTCTTTGAAGACAGTGAGAGATAATTGCTAATTATGTAAATGACCTGATCAAAGTTATGATAGACAGAACACAAATCCTTCATGGTTTAGAATTTTCCATCCAGTATCAAATGTCTTATTCAGAGCAATAAGCAATATCTGGCAACTATTTGATACTATATCTTGTTTCCATCTTCCATAAGTTGCCAAGTGAAGTTACCTGGTTTTCTCTGCTCATATGTTTGCCTTTATTTGATTATCGATAAAAGCATGAATGGAAACAATTCTCAACATATAAATATATCAATAAATAATTTGGATTAAATACACAGTCCATAAATGAGAACCTGATATTTACGCTTTTGGTTTTGAGGAAAGGAACACCATATTCTATTTCAGAAAAAAAATCAACAACTTGATATCTAATTGATACAATATTAAAATTATATATATAGTAAGGTTTTTAATTTTGAACAAGTAACAATAAAATTTATTTATTTATTTATTTTAAGAGATTTTATTTCTTTATTTGACAGAGAAAGAGGCAAGAGAGAACATAAGCAGGGGAAGTAGGAATGCAAGAAACAGGTCTGCAGCTGAGCAGGGAGCCAGTGTCAGACTCAGTCCCAGGACCCTGAGATCATGACCTGAGCCGAAGGTAGACATTTAATTACTGAGCCATCCAGACACCCCAAATAATAAGAAATTTAAATGACATGGCAAAACAAACCATCCTGGGTCATTTTCTCAGATATCTCAAGTCTTTGAGAAATCCAGACTTCTCTGAAAATTTTCTTCAAAGAATCCTGAATTTTAGAATGGACAATAGGAAACCCAAGCAGGCTTTTAAAACACATAGGAAACTGTGATCCAAATCACAGTGAATATAACTTTAAGACAGTATGAACTTCCTCTCCATCCTTTGAAAACCCCTCAGTGCTTTGCTTCTTTTTAATAGTAATAACTGACTTCATAGGTAGCATGAATATTTGTGTATTTGTCTGAATTCTTCTTGAGTTGAAAATTCCTTAAGGGCTTGAACTGTGCTATATTAATCTTTTCTTTCTAGAGGAGAAGCCGATCGCTTGGCAAAGAATAGGCATTTACATTTTTTTTTGCGATTGAATTACATACAATGGTTATCTCTAATGATTTACTGCTAATTAAAAAATAACATGTGTGTTTATTACAAAGGGTTGAACATCAGGACTTTGGTCAAAATGTTTCTTCTTATTATTCCATAATTACTTTACTATGGAAAAAATCAAACCATACTTAATGTCTAATGCTTCGAGATACTCATTTTCAAGATTAAATTAAAGCTTCAATTTATCCATATTTGGCACCTAATTAAATTAAATTAAGGAACTTAATTTAATTTTTGAGTGAGGGCTTCTCATGAAAGAATAGAATCAATACCTTTCAATATCCTATTCAAAGGTATCTTCTGTGAATTTGCAGGTGCTAGACCCATTGGTTACTGACATTGAAAATTTTGTCAGTTAGTAAGGAAAGCAATTACTCCCTTGGGTAGAACATCCATTGGTACCAGATACTATCCCTGATTTTTGTCAGTAAAAAAGGGAATCTAAACTTTCAGAATTGATGTAAATTTCAAAGATAAATAATTTTAAGATGAACATAAGGAAGAAAATAAAACCAGGCAAATTCTTCAAACATTTCAGAGAAAAACTCTTCAAAAACCCCAGTCAGTAGAATGACAAACAAACCTACACAGAATTGAAAAAATATTCATTTCCTATATAAATTGTGAAATAAGTATCCTTGATAGGCATATTCCTTTCTAATTTATATGATTTTCAAAATGGAGTAATATGGGGCATCTGGGTGGCTCAGTCGTTAAGTGTCTGCCTTCAGCTCAGGTTATGATCCCGGAGTCCTGGGATCCAGCCCTGCATTGGGCTCTGTGCTGGGCTGGAAGCCTGCTTCTCCCTCTTCCACACCCCTAGCTTGTGTTCCCTCTCTCACTGTCTCTCATTCTGTCAAATAAATAAACAAATCTTTAAAAAAAATGTAGTACTACAAATTTCCTCTTGAGGAGTCATTAAATCAGCTAGACTGAGTTATAGCTACATAGCTTGAGCAGATGAAAAGTAAATTATTGAGACTTTTACCTTCCTCAAACAGGATACCAATGCAAAATTACTAACCAATATTTTCATTAAAGAAGACAAGAAATGAAATGATGGGAAAATCGAGTTGATAGTAATCAAGTGCTCTGTGTCTCCACTTTCAAACTTCTTCCTCTAAACCTTTTTTATTTATAACCAGATAAAGGTATGATTTTAGCTGTCTGTTAGTACAGAATGTCCAGTTAGCTTAATTTCAAATGATGGATGTACTTCATGGAAATCTAAAGAAATCATTATCATATTCTTCTCATTTTTTCCTCTTGAAAGAGCCATTTATAATTTATTCACATATATTGCCCTATTCAAGCCATTAGATGGGAGAGGTTGGTGAGCAAGGTAGCTTTTTCAAACATGAAGCCATATAAAATTTAAACAATGATGAAAAATAATGAACAAGAGTGAATTTGTGATAGCATATATGATATATTGTACTGTTGAATTTTCCAAGATAAAAGAGTCGGAGCTTTTCCCTAGAGATTTCTCCTCTTCTGTAATTCAGAGTGGGTTATGCAAAGTCATCAGCATTCCAGGAGCAAGATATTTGGCAAATGGATTTAGATAATTGCTTCTAAAACTTTACAAAGTGATTATTTTCTCTTCAGAAACAAAACTCAACTTCTTGAGGAAGTGCTTTCTGATTAACAATGCATAAATTTCCTGCATTGAAATCTTACTAATTGGTTCAACTCTTAAAGAAGTCTGGCTGAATCGTGGGACATTTCAAAATGGGTACATTTCACTCATTTCAGCACAGGTTTTCAGGCAAATATCCTATACCATACAAGATAACATTTTATATACATAGTAGGACCTTGAATTAAAATCGCCTGATGAGCAAAATAAGAATTAGAGAATCATACCTGTTGGAAGTGATGGTAGGCGATTCTCAGACAAAGGGAATAGAGCGTAAGGAATGAGGTGTGTAGTCAAAATTGTTCACTGTCCAGGCAATGAGGCAACCAGGAGAGGTTCAGAACTATGTGTTTCCCTCAATGATAATTTGTTTCTAGGCAAGAGGTGCTATAGCAGACTCTGAGAGTTTCCAATTGATCCTTCAGAGTAGCTCTTTGCAGGGGTAAAGCAATGTTAAAGACATCTTTTCTGCTTTGATAGAGGAAGAAAACTTGTTCCCAACTGCAGGGGTTTCACATTTAGTACAATATAAAGAAAATTGTATAGGAAGAATGAAGCATGGCTGGATTTTTGGCTCTAACAATACTTCGACTCTTTGAATCTGTTTCCTCATCTACCAGATGAGAATAGCGAACAAATTTTATCTATATCTAAATTCTTTTCCAAATGCACCATTAACAAGGTTAACTAATTCTGCCATAGAAGATCCAGACACTGGATCCAGACACTGAGTGAACAAATGACCAAATAAGCATACAATCACATCATTTATATTATCCAGAGCAGAGCTTTTCAAATACAGGTAGATATCCATTAGTGGATCCTGAAATCAATTTAATGTATTCCAAACATCATTTATCAGGAAGAAATAGAGTAGAATGGAAAATACGAGAGTGCACAAGAAGTAAGGACAAATATTGTCGCTTGAAGCTTGTGTTGTGGTGGCTTATATATTCTATATTTATGTGTATGTGTACTCCGTCATAGTAAAATATATTTCTTATTCTCTGTAGACATCAATAGTATTTGTCAGCCACTTATTTAGAGTGCCTTTTTAATGGGTTAAAGGAGAAAAGAGGCTTATACTCACCAATAGTGGGGTCATGATAATCAGGAAACTGGTGACTAATAAACTGCATTGTCATTGCTGAAAAAAAAATAAATTCAATTTAATAAAAATTCATTGATTCACCCATAAGTTATTCTCCAATGTAGTCCATCGGTCTTTTAATAAGATCTAGTGACTTACTTCTCAGAGTGACTAACTTAACTATGCAACATGAACCACCAAATGTTGGAGAAAGTTCTAGGGGAGAAAAAGTGTTATATAGAAGGAAAATAATGTCAGATATTTCTCTGGAATAAATATGTCAAAAATTTTGGTGTATTTTAATAAAAATTACATTGTAGTGAAAATAAGAAGTCTTAACATAATGAGAATATAAAGTAGCTATAGGATCCTTCTTGGTTTGTTTTGGTGTAACGGTTGGTATTGGTTGAGAAGAACTTTTCACTAAAGGTCCTATACATATTCTGGGAATTACTTACCTTTTTCATCTTGAAAATAAGGATATAATCTCTGAGGTCTCTATTATTTATTAAGATACATGATTATATGAGTTTTTATCCTTAGTCAGCTTTTTAGTTAAAATTATTTGTTACTTTTATTTCGCCTGATCCATGCTATTTAGGTACCTTTATTAATTTTCATTACTTTTGGGGGGTATTTCCTCCAAATTCTCTGTATTCTTTTCAAATCAATAATTCTATGAGACATTTATAATATTTCTATTATAGTTTCTTCATATAAATCACCATTATTAGGAGACAAATGAAATGCTGAAGTAAGGCAACAAAACTTGCAAAAGGAATTCATGCATAGTATATCTCTTTCTTTTCTCCCTCTGTGTATGTGTGAGTGTGTGTGTTTGGGTGGGTTGGTGGGTGTGTGTGTGAGACAAAGACTCCCTGATCAGACTTTAGTTTGCCTCTCCTGAGTCTTCCTCTCAACTAAAATCTGACCTAGGTCCCTGCCCTTGCTAGACTGGCGTAGTCCAGGGGTAGCAAGAATCCTGCTAAGTCATGTTGGTGGGAATCTCTCATCCTTGTTCTCTCGTCTCCGGGCTGCATTCAGCAGGAATCCCTTGAAGTCTGTTTGGCAAGAATTCCCTTACTCCTGATGGCTCCTGTTAGTAATTTTCCATCTCCCAATGCCCGTCGCACTCCTTGCCTATAAATACCCACTTTTCCTTGTTGAATTTCCTGTTGAGCCCAGTTCTATAATGAATTCTTTTTTACCTTACTGGAAATAAAATCTATTTTAACCTTTTCACTGTCCAGCTCTGGTTTCCTTTAACAATGTGTTCATGCTTCAGCCAATGTTTAAAACAGAGAAGACGGTTAAATTCAAGTCCAACCTTGCCGAGAAATGCAAAGAAACAGAACCTGACCTAGTGAAAAAAGAATTTCTGTTTACACTTTGATAGTGTTTACTTCCTGTCTTTGCATTGACAAGGGAAGCCTCCATATGAAAGTATTACTCAGTTTGACAGTTTAGGGCAAATTTTTGAAATACAAATGAACATTTCTTACAGGGGGCTTTAGGAGTTAGAATATTTCAGGTAAACAAACTGAAAGCAATATGTTTATTAAGTAGATATCAAGGAGAATTTGGAAAACATTGTTCATGAGTTTTGTTTTTTTTTTTAAGATTATATTTATTTATTTGACAGACAGAGATTACACGTAGGCAGAGAGGCAGGCTGAGAGAAAGGAGGAAGCAGGCTCTCCTCTGAGCAGAGAGCCCGAGGCAGGGCTTGATCCCAGGACCCTGAAATCATGACCTGCGCTGAAAGCAGAGGCTTTAATCCACTGAGCCACCCAGGCACCCCTGATTGTGAGTTTTAAAAAGAGCATTCTCCTCTGTTTTTTACTGCCAGCTGGTTTACTTCCAGATAGAGTACAGAGGTTGGAGGCCTGGGCTCCCAGTGAACACTTGGTGTGTCTAGTTAATCGACTGAACTTCAAAGATAGCTCAGACGTGGTAAGTTTAGAACTAAAATGAGGAGATCCTCCACTCTACTCAAGGTGAAGAGTTACACACCTATTCACTATGTGGCAAGACCCTCATATTCATCTTACGATAATCAGTTATCCGGGATAAAATCTTGAAGATGTCGTTGGACATTTCCCCTCTCATATCTTCCATCCAGTCTCCATGAATTTTCATTTTACTTCCAAAATATCTTCCAGATACGTCCTCGTTCTTTCTGGTGTTACTGTAGTTGGAATCTTACATTTTAAATCTCTAATGCCATAGATTCAAAATCGATTTCTCTGTAGCTATTTCCTCTACTTTCCATTAACCTTCATAGTGACACCAGAGTCATCTTTTTTAAAAAAAAAAAAAAAATCTGGTTATTCATATGTCAGCAAGGATTTAGGATAAAGAGTAATGTGGTTCTTCATGGGCCCATTGTATCTCTTCAGGCTTGACTTCCACCACTGTCCAACCAGCTATGCTGTGTTCTCGGACTTATGAAAGGAAGGACTTCCACCTGTGAACATGCCTTTAGCCTGTGTCCTAGCACGGCCTTCACCTTCTCCTTCATTTTTATATCATACTAACAAAGGCTCTCCTTGACCAAAATTTCATCAGGCTCCTCTGAAGCCTCCTTCTAAACCACGTCATGACTTTCAGGCACCCATGCTCATCTCTGCTTTGCCAAGTTTTAGTGGGAGTCCTACTAAGTCAGTTTGGAGAAAATTCTCCATATTTAATATACGATCACCCTTGATATCTGATCAAGTTCCTCAGCTCCAACCCCCAGGATTACTTTGATCTACCTTCAGCAAGAATCCTATTACGTTTATTCAACCAGAATCCCCTTACCCTTTTAGTGATTTTCCATCTACCCACCCCCAACTCTTTCCTTGGCTATACATTTCCACTTGTCCCTGTATTTGGAGTTGAGCCCAGTTCTAGACTGAGGGAGTTCTTTTTACCCTATTGCAGTCTTTCCTGAGTAAAATCTACTTTTACCACTTTACTGCCCAGCTCTGCTTTTCTTAAACAATGTTAATAATATTTCTACTCAAATGTCATACTATTCCATTGACACATTCAAATTGTTCAGCAAACAGGAGCCGGTACATGATAGTCCTAGAAGTCCCCAAAAAGCATTAGAAAACACTGTGTATAACTAGGGTCTGGGTTAATTTCTATAAACCCAGGAAAGAATTCTGAAGGTGAAGAAGTTTGGAACAAATTTAAGGAAGAATATATAAGCATTTTAGGAATTGATAGATGTATTTAATACAACACTTGAGAATCACAAAACCAGTATCAGAAATAAATGAATCAAAGATTTACTTCTTACAAGTATTTATAAGAATACCTAGCATAGATTTAGATGATGACATTTGTGCTTTCATGGAAAGCTGCTGCTTATTGTATAATTGAAAAAGCCCTTCAATTCTCAAATCTTCTGACCTGCCACTGAGACACAACCAAAGAAGAGGGAGCCAGCTGAGCTTTATTCCAGACTTCAAAAGGTAATTTTAGAAAGATTGATTTGTAAAAGTTTCTTTTGTGTTTTACAAAGTGGATGCCTGATGGGATATCTAAGAGCCAGTTCCCCTTTGCGGAGATGATATGTAAAACAAACAGTTTTTGAAAAATCTCTCCTAAATACATGTCAAATTCAATGTTGGAGATAACTAATTTGCTAAATACCTATCGATTGTACTGGGGACTAAATTCTATTTATTTTATGATATATAGGTTTACATACAGATTTACATCCGTCAAGTCTGGGGATTCTCTTTATTTTGCCAAAGAACCATTCTGCCAGAAATTCAATAATAGCTCTCCCTTTCTCTTCAGTGGTTTTATTGTATTGACTTAATAATACCTGAATCCATCAGTTTTTAAGTGTCTAATGAAAGTGAAGGTCTATGTCTCCTTCCCAAAATACAAATTCCTATACACATATGTTCACAATATTGAGAGATATTGTCCTACTAAATAACCATAAATGTCAGTAATCAGTCTTTTGCTTAAAAAGAAGACAACCACAAAAATTGTGATTAAAGAGCATCTGAGAATCCCAACCTCTCAAATCTGCCTCTTCAAAATTCCTAATATTCAGCATAAATATCCATTTCTTACTATGCATTTTTGTTTGTCTGTTTTTTAAGTATCCCTTGAGGAGTAGTATACAAAATTCCTAACCTTCAGTGTGAACCAGTTTGATGGATCAGTTAACAAAATCCATCTGGCAATCATGAACAAATTCTAGTCCGTTTATTCAGGCAGACATAGGAAAGGAGGACAAGATGTTACTAGAAATAAATTTCACGAATATTATCCTAGACTTACTCTGTCTGTGGCTTTCCTGTTCTGTAAAAGATAACAAGAGTCATTTTACAAAATTTTGAAGAGGAGCAATCTCACATTTTCCATACACTTTAGAAGAGCCCTACACCAACAGATTCAGAACATTTTTCACAGTTTACCAAAATAACTGTAGTATTTTAGTAATGAGAGAGGTTTGTTGACCTTTTTTGGGGGCGGGGGAGCGATGTATTGTATATATGTATTTGAGGTAGTTAATAAATGTTCTACAAAGTACTAAAACTCTGGATGATATAAGGATGGGTCTCTTGTATTCAGAGATCCAGTCAGAGTCCAAATCCTTGCCAGTGCACTGTTAGCCGTTCTTGTCTCAGAGACAGTATTACTGAGCTCAACAGTAGGCTGTGGATATTAGCCAGGGATAAGAATGGTGAGGAAGAAATGAGAAGGGATGATGGGAGGCAAGTACAAATATTGGTTGGATTCCATTAGGTATCTTAGAGACCTTGACCCAAATAGATTTGTGTGTATGAATCAGGTAAATACTGATATTGGGCCACAGAATCTCTGTATCAAAGGGAGCCATTAGGGTATTTATTATTTGTTCTTATTCATTTATTTATTTATTTTATTTGTTTATTTATTTGTTATTATTTGTTTTTATGAAGGCTATTGATTTTTGTTTCCTAATTTTCAACTCTCTACCTTCCTAAACTATTTTATTCTTTGATCTATTTTTATCATGACCTTTTAGGAGTTTCTACCATATCATCTACAAATAGAAACAGTTTGCAAGTTTTGTTTCATAAATTTTCTTGTTAATACTCATTGGTTAATTCATCCATCCATGACAGTATTAAATAACAGTGCAGGCAGGGATCATCTTTGATTTTTTTCTTGATCTCAGTGAGAATAACTTATTTTCACAGTATTAATATTGTGCTATATTACATATTTCATCATATTATGGAAATAGTGATTGATTTCTGCTTTCTTAGAATTAGTAAGGAATCAGAGTTATATTTCTTCAAAAGTTTTTTCAGTACAATGTAAATAATCATATGATTTTTCTCCTAAAAACCATTAATGTGATAATATTTTGGGTGGGTTAACTTATTTTAATAGCCATCCAAATATTAAACCAATTTTGCATCCGGGATGCAAATAGACCAAGTCTATTTGGTCATGATGTCTTATTTTTCTTCATGTGGTATTAGAGTCTGCCAGTAAGTTGTTTAGGATTTTTAGGTTATTATCAATAAGTAATGTTTGTTTTCTTTGTTGGGTTACCTTTATCTGGATCAGTATCAATCTTACATTTCCATTATAAAATAATTTGGGAGATTTTCATTCACTTTCTATGCCCCAAAACAGTTAATATAGCATTCGAACTGTATGTTTTTTAAAGGTTTAGTAGAATCTCTCAAGAAATCATCTAGCCAGCTGTCTTTCTAATAGAGGTATTTCCTTGATAAACTTTCTCTATTCTGTGCCTATTTATCTGTTTAAGTTTTCTAACACTCCTGGGGACAGTTTTAGGAAACTTTATTATCCTAAGAACTTATCCATCTAGGTTTTCAGTCTTCTCAAAGAACTGTGCTTTGTGATGTTTTCAATTTCCTTTGTATTAGTAGCAATTTCCACCTTATAATTTTTTGTTTGCTATCTGCATTATTTATTTGCTTAAATTAGTTATTAGTTTGTCTATTTTGTTGATTTTTTCAGAAAATTTTAATGTTTATTCATTGTGATTACTATTATTAATAATGTCCATTGACTCTCTTTAATTTCCTTTGTTGCTTTTGTCTGTATTACTTCCCTGCTGTGTTCTTTGGTTTACTTTTTTTGTTAACTCAGTTCATTTATTTTTATTCTTTTAATTTTGTTGGTAAACTTTTTGTAGATATGAATTATCCTCTGATCTCTACTTTCTATCCCCTACATAGTTTGGTATTACTTTTAGGAAATTTATGATTTTTATTTGTATTTTTCCTTTTCATGTACGAGTTGATAAGTAGAAAACTCTTTTCAATTTCCAGCTGGAGATTTTTTTGCTTATTTTATTTTTAATTTCAGCTTTATTGACTTGTAATCTGAAATTATGACTTCTAATAATTCCACTTTATGTAATTGCTAATATTTTTGGTGTCTTAATATATAATTAATGTGTTTAGTAAAACAAATTATAGTGATAAGAAGGTAGTATTTGATATATGCAACAATAAGATTTACTTTATTATTTTTAACTGTTTTATATTCTTATATTCTGTCCACTGCTCTGTCTTTTGTTAAGAATGGTGTTTATGTTCACAAATTACAGATAATTGTGGTCTTATTTGCTGTATAAGTATTGTTACCAGTAATATCTTTGTTGTGGTTTGAGGTTTTTATTATTAAAGAGAGTCTTTCCTCATCACATATAATTATCTTTGTCTTTTTTGTCTGATACCAACATTGTAATCACTGTTTTATTTTTAATTTGCTTAGTTTATCTTTGCCAAGGCTTTTGCTTTTAAATCATTGTACTTTAAGTGGGTCTACTGTATACTACTGTATACTACATAGTGTTGGATATTGTTCAAGAGCCAATTTGGAAATTGTTTTCTTTTACTAGGCAAGTTTAGTTTATTCACACTAACCTACTCTTATGTTCTTCCATGTTTTTGCATAGCCTGATAGCTCATTTTGTTTTAGCACCAAGTAATTTTCCATTGTCTGGATATACCACAGTTTACTTATTTATTCACCTATTAAAGGACATCTTCATTGCTTCCAAATTTTGGTAATTATGAACAAAGCTACTATAGACATCATTTTCAGATTTTTACATGGCTATAAGTTTTCAACTCCTTTGGGTAGATCCCAAGGAGTATGATTGCTAGATATGTTTATATCAGATGTGTTTGAGTTTTCTAAGAAACTGCCAAACTGTCTTCCAAAGTATCTGTACCACATTGCATTCCCACCAGAAATGAATGCAAGTTCATTTATTTGAACTTTAGCTCTACATCTTTGACAGCATTTGGTATCATCAATATTCTTGATTCCATCATTCTAATTGTTGTCTAGTGGTGCTTTGTTGTTTCAATTCGTATCTCCCTGATGACATACCATGTGGCACATCTTTTTATATGCTTTTCTGCCATATATATTTTTTCTTTAGCAAGGTGTCTGTTAAGGTCTGTAGCCATTTTTTAATCATGTTTTTGTTTGTGTTCCTATTGTTGAATTTTATGAGTTCTTTGTGTATTTTGAATAACAGTCTTTTTTTAGAGAGAGAAAGCACACAAGTGGGGGTTGGAGAGAGGGGTAGAGGGAGAAAGAGAGGAGAATTTTAAACAGACTCCACACCCAGTGTGTAACCCCACACAGGACTCCGTCTCGGGACCCTGAGATCATGACCTGAGCCAAAATTAAGAGTCAGATGTTTAACAGATTGAGCCACCCTGATGCCTCTGAATAAGTCTTTTATCAATGTTTCTTTTGGAAATAGTTTCTCCTAGTCTGTGAATTATCTTCTAATTCTCTTGAAACTGTCTTTGGGAAAGCAGAAGTTTTTAATTTTAATGAAGTCCTGCTTATTATTTTTTCATCGATTATGCAAAGATAGTGTATCTCAAAAGACATTGCCATACCCAATGTCCTGTTTTGTTTTATGTTATCATCTAGGAGATTTCTAAGTCTGCATTTTACATTTAAGTCTATGATTCATTTTGAGTTAATTTTTGACCTGTGTAAGTCTATGTCAAGAAACATTTTTTTGCATGTGAATGTCCAAGTTTTTCCAGCACCATTTATTAAAGAGACTAGCTTTGCTCCATTATGTTATCTTTACTCCTTTGTCAAAGATCCGTTCATTATGTTTTGGGGCCTATGAGGCTGAGGTATACATCATGAAGGAAAGGAAAGGGATTTTTGTGAACACAGAGTAGTCTCTAGTACACAGCGGAAAGGACCATCAGAAGGAAATGTGAAAATGTCAAATGAAGAAAAATAAAATGCCACGCTTTTCACCCCCAAAAGAATAATCATTCTCTGAAAAACTATCAGATCTTAATGTTACTGTTTTCTTACTAATTTCTATGAAAGATGTGTCGACATTTTTTAAAATAAGGCATCTTTATTTAAAGATGAACAGCTCAAGGAATTATTACCAAAAAACCCATCTGTTTAAATTCTTATGAGTTAAAGCAATCTACATGGCAGGAATCTGTATAATTTTATAGATTTAAAAATTAATTCTCTAGCTAAGGGTATATCTGAAATGATGGGCAAAGTTTTTGCTGTTATTGTTTCATTTTGCTTTGTTTTTTTTTTCAGCTCAACTCTGTGGCCATAATGAAAAATTGGAGATAAGAGATAGCGATGGGAGGTTTGTCATACTGATGCACATAAACACTTCCCCGAAAGTCAGTCTGTCTTTCACTAGCTTTATGAAGACAAAGAGAGAGCAGAGGGCATTCAGGCAGAGAAGAGATTTAAAGATCAGAAAAACTGAGTCATCCATTGTAATCTTAGTCAAAGTAATTAAAGATAGAAATAAAGTATATTTGGTGGACTCATACTCTGTCTTTTTGATTTCTAAAATTATTACAATTAGTGGATGACCTTTGTTAGCAAACAAGATACTTCCGCTCTTCCCCTCCCCCACTGAAATGGACATTTACTTTATATGAAGCCACAGATCAGGAAGCACCTGATGGATTTTGTATCAAGGACCCTTTCCGTTACTAGTGGCCAACCCATTAACATATGTTATGTAAATGTAGTGCTTTCCTGGACTTCATAAAATATTCATTAAATATATACAATAAATAATGGGCAATTGTATCTTCAATGTTCATACAAAAGCAGTGATGAGAGATTAAATATAATACTTTTTTTAAAAAACCAACCCACTTTGATTGGACTCCTCTTTTTTGCATATGTTCTTTATTTAAATGTCCATTTTATTATTCAGATATGCCAATAATTTACTGTTTCATTTTAAAGTTAAATTTAAATCAACTGCTTCTTGTTTTGCATAATTCAGCATTGAACCACCAAGTTTACCCACATGAAAAATCTGACAATACTATGTATCACCTTGCTTGGAATGTCAGTGGTATTTGCCCAGAGGCAGAGACTAACAGTTATGAAAAAGGAAGTTTATAAAAAGAAGGGAATAATTTTCTACAGATTTTTCAAAAGATTAAAATATTGCATAAAAACACACTACTTTATTATTACTCTCCTCAACTCCCTGACCCCCCAGAGGAGTTTAATATTTATGAAGAGTGCTGAACTGAAACTTTGGAGAATATAATCTAACTACACAAAGATAGAGGTTGACAATTCATGACTTTCCCTTTGGGATATTCAGGCCTGCCAGTGGAGTGGGAAAGATGATGGGAATCTGGTCACTAAGATGTTCTTCCATTTGTCCCTTGGTCTGTTGTGGTACCTTGATATAATTACTTAAACTCGCTGTCATTTTTCTTATCTGCAATATGAGTGGAAGAAGACAAGACAACTTAAAAATGCACCCAGATTAAGCATTCTGCAACACCTATTTCTTCCTCTGCTTCTCACTACCATCATTTGTTCTTGATACATTTAGAATCTCCTTCTGTTATCTCTATTCTAATTCTGTCTTCCTTTGAGTCATTCTGTTCCAGGCATACTAGTTTCTTGGGAGGTTTTCAAACCTTTCCAGCCATGACCCTTTCCAGGGAAGTCTTTGCTGGTGCTGTTTCTTCTGCTGAAATGCTCTATGCCCAGATAGATGGGCCTGTCTCAGATTATGATTCACATGTGACCTGTCTGGGAGGTATTCTCTCATCAATGAATTTAAATCAAAACCCATTCCTCCTTACTAGAGCTTCCCAGGCTCCCTTCCTGATAGTCACTCATTCATTTATTCTATCGAAAAAGTGTCAGACACTGCTTTATATAATGGGCCGCACCCTGTCTTTAGGTACTTCTGACACAGCATTGAGGAAAATGGGCCCCTGCCCTTTAGGATCTTACATTCTAAAATGTGTGGAATTAGAGAGGGAGACAGATATAAAAATGTCACACATTTGCATATAGATCAATAGTGTGTTAGATGGTGACAACTATTACTATAGAAAAAGTAAAATTATTAGAGGATCACTGCTAAAATATAAAGATACATTACATTAAGATGGGTTTGTATGGGAAAAAATTTAATGTGTATACAAGTTCCAGGAAGACTAGGAACAATGTCACATTTTCCACTATTAAAGAACTTGTTTATGCAGTTTTTAAAGAGAATCTTTTATGCCTTGATGCATATATTTATAAGAAATGTATCATTACTTAAAACACCATTATTTAAAATAAGCTAGGATTATACCCTTTAAAACAATTTAAATTTAGGATGAAATTTTTAGATATCAATCTAAAAGTGTACAAGATGAGGGCAGGTGGGTGGCTCAGTTGGTTAAGCATCCAGCTCTTGATTTCGGCTCAGGTATAGACTCAGTGTTATAAGATGGAGCCCCATATCCTGCTCTGCACTTAGCAGGGAGTCTGTTTGAGATTCTCTCCCTCTCCCTCCGCCCCTCCCCCAGCTTGGGAGCTCTAAATAAATAAACAAAATCTTAAAACAGAAAGGATGTGAGTTGTGTACCTAATCTTTCAGAACTCCTTAAAGGAATAATGTAATAAAATGTTTAAAAATCTATGCATTAACTTAATCAAGGTCACAGATCTATCACAGAATAAAGTTGGTTGGGCCATAGGACTCACTCCAAAGTCAGACACTTTCTACTGTGCTAACTACTTCTTATTATTTCCTTTTTCTCTCTGTCTCTGTCTCTCTCTCTCTCTCTTTTTTTTTTTTTTTTTTTTGAGAGAGAGAGGGGGTGGGGGAGGGGCAAAGAGAGAGGGAGAGAGAGAATCTTAAGCAGATCCATGCCCAGCTCAGAGCTAGAGCTCCATGCAAAGCTTGTTCTCCTCACCCTGAGAACATGACCTGAGCTGGAATCAAGAGTCAGCACCTAGCTGACTGAACCACCAAGGCACTCCAATTCCTCTCTCTTAACTGAAAAAGTGTGCTCTCTCATAAGTGGGCCATTTGTTGAATAATAGCATGGATACGTGAGAAATACTTATATTTTTGAGTGAATAAATAAGTGAATAAGTCTAAAATTACCTGCTTACTTACAGTTACATGCAGGTGAAAGTGGTTGATACTTCTCTTATTTTCCCACCAGCATTCCCAGTTACAAACATTTTCTAAAAATGCATTGAATCAAGGATTCAGAAACAGCCTCATGTGAAGCCACAGCATGGGGTGTTTTCCAAGAGGGCAGGCCACCCTGTTGAGTATTTGAATGAGAAGAGGTAGTTTTCGACCTGGAATGCTCCCAAACTGGAAAAATAAGATCCTTTTAAAGTCAAGGAAATAGGAGGTAATAACAATAGAAATATATAAGAGGGTCTTCATGGAGTTTGGCAAAGACATCCAAAGATTACTCCTTACTTCTTTGTGTTTTAATACTGAAGAGTTTAAATTGTTGGGTAGACCATAAAGAATACTAAAATTCAGAAATTAGATGAGAGCAATTATCTTCACTCTGATGCCACCGTTCTTTTTTAATAATTCACACATCTCTCACAGGAATGGGGCTCTCCTAGTCTCTCTAGGGCTACTCAAGTCTCTAAATTTTTACAGAATCAACATTTAGAAAGAGGAAGTCAGCAATAGGAGTTCAGTGCCTTCTAAATAAAAAATAAAATTCAGCATATTGATATCAAAATGTAGGAAGCTCAGTAACCCAGACAAATAACAAACCTATGCCTGCAAAATCTGGATCTTCTCCACCAATTATTATGGTTCAAAGGTGTACAGGTAATATGGGAATATAATTGTTCATTTAGTTATAAAACATTTATTGCTGTTCGGTGTATTTCCCTGTGCCCATATATCTGTGGATATAAGATAAGGATGGTTGAAAGGGAAGGGCTTAAGATCTGGAGATTAAGGGGTAGATTAGAAAATGGCACCATTTGGAGGTGGCTGGGTGGCTCAGTCGTTTAAGTGTCTGACTCTTGATCTCAGCTCAGGTCATGATCATATTGAGTTCAAGCCTCATATTGGGCTCCATGCTGGGCATGGAGCCTACTTGAGAAGAGGAGAAGAGAGGAGAGGAGAGAAGAGGTTACCATTTGGTTGGGGGGGATGGCACTAAACCAGGAAGATGGATGGGAGAGGCCACCCTGCAGTCTCCATCTCCGAGGGTTTTCCCTCTCATGGAGCACTCCCTTTCCATCACTTTTTCTTCCTCTCCCCATAAACTCTCTGCCAACAGAGAGAAATGGTGTTTTCCAGGACATTAAAAATTCTATTTATCTTCACTGACTGATTTTCAAGGATGATTGATGGGACACAAAAAGAAGTGATGGATATTAAAACTCAATATTAGCAGTCATTCCTTTTTGCTCTATTCTGACAGTTTATTTTGTACTCAATGAAACAAAAAAGAAAAATAGACATTCTCACCAATCATTTCCCAAGTATTTTATCACTTAGGATAAACCTCATCTCTTTAGGTAAATGAAATACTACTGATGCCCTGCATACATGTACTAACGTAGGTAAATATATCTTTCTCCTTAACTCTGTTTTTAGTATAACAATTAATGGAGACAGTTATTGGAGTCTGATTCATGTGAATGGGTGTTAGTAACTGGAAAGTCTTAAAGGGCTCAGATTTTAGAATATATTTGGCTTGTCATGGGAGTTATAATAGATATTAGTATCTAGTCTGTATCCAAATTGATATTCTTATTATTTGCCACAATAAGAATTTACTCCGTTCACACCTTGATCCTGCAGTCAAAGCGTTTCCTGGTGTTTCATCACATTAGTAACTGATAGACATCATATGTCTTGGGGCTGAAGGTTTTTCTTTCATAGCTTTGGAAGAAGATTCCCAAGGCATAAAACACCTGTGATTTGGAGTACTATAATATTTGTGTATTTGTTAAGAATTTTTCTTTATTGGATGACTCTCCATCTTGTTTCTAGGAATTTTAAAATACTCTGTAGACCAGGTCATAGGCTACTGATGAAGTTCAGGACAAGCTACCCCAAAATATGACACATTGGCATATTGAATGCTTTAAACTAAAGGAACTTGAGAAACAGAAGGTGTAGGAAAAATTCTCAGTTTCCCTTGAAGCAGGTCATAAGACCTTCACGTGAAGGCCACTCTCCTAGGCTTGGAGGAAAAGAGCATCTTTGTCTTTGAAGAAGTAGGGATGCCAAGTGAAGCTGAACAAACTGGCCTTGGTAAGTATCCCCCCCACCCTTTACCACCCTTAGGTCGTACCCTTTTGTCTTATCACATTTTTTATAACTTTTACTCTTCTTCAAACCTATAAAACCACTTCTTCAGGTCTTCGTTTCCTTAGGAAGACTCCATCCATGTAAAACTGAAATAAATTTGTATGCTTTCTTACTTTTTCTTCTGAATCTGTTGTTAGTCCAGCTTACATGGAGCCAGCTCGAGAACCTGAGATGGCTAGAGGAAGAGATTTTTTTTCTCTCCACACTAGTCAGATGCTTACTTTACCAGAAGGGCATTGGCATGCATGGGTTATTTTCTCCTGCCCCATTACAACTCCCTTCTTCCTAACTGAAAGTTCCCTTCTAATGTCTTAAATGATTCTGGATTCCAAGACACTCTTCTTAAAATATCATTAGTTTCTATCAGTTTTTATGTCCTTCCTGACAGGATAGATGCTTCAGCCAGGGAGAAAAGCTCTGGAAAAGGAAGATGAGTGGTCCCCTGAATAAAAGGCATACTTTTTCTGTGGCCTCACCCAGATCATCCATGCTAATTACTGTAATAAACTTTATCTTTTTAAGACTTTGTCTATTTATTTGAGGGAGACACACAGAGAGAGCCAGAAAGAGAGTACACAAGCAGGGAGGGGGGCAGAGAGATAAGAAGACTCCCCACTTAGCAGGGGGCACAACATGAGGCTCAGTCCCAGGACCAGGAGATCATGACCTGAGCTGAAGTCAGATGCTTAACCAATTGAGTCACCCAGGCACCACTGTAATAATCTTTATTACACTACACTTTCTTTCTTTTTTTCTTTTTACATATAATGCTATATACTTTTAAGGACATTCCTTGGTTTATTCAGTATTTCAAACTATATGCTTCTTCTCACAACATATATGAAATGACATAAATCTAAACGTAAAGGCTAATAAACCAGGTATCCACAGGAAGACTTAGGGCAATAATGGCAGGATGGAATGAAGGAACAAACCCAGAAATCTGAAACGTAGCAGATTGATGCAAAAGTCTTATAATTTTAGTGAGAATAATCAATTTTACAGTTATAAAATCACAGAATGAGCTGGACATGGTACAACATCTGTTCAAATGAAAAATGACATGGAGGTTAGGATTAGGTCTACATAATTATGACTCCAGATAAAATTTAAAGGAGATGCACAGTTTAGGGCAGATTGTGACTGCATTATTAAATCTCAACATATTGCCAGTTGGTTCTTTATACTGGGTTTGTTACGGTGACATGAACAAATCTACTGGCTGGATATAGCACTCTTGCAGCCTCCATGAGAAACATGCTTCCACCCCAATACAGCTCTGGAATGCAGTCTGCTTGTAATGGGGCAGGTGTTAACTCAGTTTACAGAACTGAATCGTGCTTATTCTGTCTAGGACAGTGGTTCTCAAAATGCAGCCAAATAACTCTGAGAGATCTGAGAGGCCTTTTCACAAGAGTTAATTAAGTTCTACATCTTCCATCTTCCTATCTGTATGAAACTGGATTTCTTTCATAAACAACATACTGCAGCATATTGAACAGAGAAGTAGGCAGGGGACTCCAACTGTCTTTTAAGCTAGGTGTCTTCAGAGATTTTAAAGTATGTAAAATAATGTCATTCTCCTCAACTTATTTGTTGTTTTGGAAAAATGTAGATATAAAATGTTATTTCTTTGGGCCCTTGGGTGGCTCAGTCAGTGGAGCATCTGACTTCATCTCAGCGCCTGAGCTCAGCCCCACATCAGACTCTGCTCAGAGGGGAGTCTGCTTCTCCCCCTCACTCTCCCTCTGTGCCCTCTCTCTCTCAAATAAATAAATAAATAAAGTCTTTTTAAACATGCTTTTTCTTGCACTGTATTTATTATAACTGTAATTAATTGATTCAGTTTTATAAAAAAGACAAAAAGGTTTGAGTACCATTGATGTAGAGTAAAACCTCAGCGTTGGTTAAATGAAGACAAGTGAAAAGAACAATGATTATTCATACATCAAATCGTAACATTTTAAAAGCCTGTAATTAAAGATAAAACAAAGGGCAGACTGCTTGGTCAAGATACTTAACTATAACTCCAGATCTCTGTTTTTCTTCTTTCTCATGTCCTTTTTTCTACCTTCTCTTCTCTATGTCTCTGTGTCATATATTCATGGCTATTGTGCTGATGTGTTTGCCTTTCTTGTTTTCATCTTTCCCTTTTCCCTCACTTTGTCTCCCTTCCCCCACACACCTGTTTCTCCTTTTTTCTGCCTTTCTTTTTTCCCACAACTGCAGCCAAAAGTAGACTTCACCACTTCTACAAATGCACAAAATATCAAATTATGGAATTAAAAATAAATGCTTTGTTTAATAAAAAAAGTTTTAGTATATTTCTGTAAGATCTCTCCCTCTACCCTTCCCTGAGGATAGCTAAAATTAAAATTTTGGTGATATTTCTAAAAACAAAACAAAACAAAAAAAAACACCAAAAACTAAATTTCTAATTTATATTTTAAGGTAATGTTTGAGCTTTTCTACAGAAGCATTTCTTGAAAAAACGTAAAGAGAAAATAAGCATTTATTTATTTATTCATTTATTTGTTTATTTATAAGAGGGAGAGAGGTGGGGGAGGGTGAGGAGGAGCTACTGGAGAGGGAGAGAGAATCTCAGGCAGGCTCCATATCCAGTGCAAAGCCTGACGTGGGCCTGGATCTCACAACTTTGAGATCATGACCTGAGCTGAAATCAAGAATCCGATACTCAAACAACTAAGGCACCCAGGCACCCTGAGAAAAAATAACTACTTAGAAGTATGTAATTATTTATGAAATGGGAAGTGAGGAGGTCATATGAGAAGAATAAGTTATATGTGAAGAAAAAAGGAAGAAATTACTATGATGAAGTCTAAAGCCAGGGGCTTATTATGTATCAAGATTTGCTTTTAAAGTCTTCTTCTGGAATGATTTTTATGATTTCTCCTAGAGAGAAGGGACATGCCAGGGAGAAACACTGCAGTAGGTTATGGCTAGAAAATTTGAGGCAATTTAATGACAGATGTTAAATTTGAAGTTTGTTTTTGCTTTGTACTGAAATTCCATTCTGTTGTTCCTCTCCTTCACTGAAACTATGTTACACACAGAATGTTGAGGCATTCAACTGTTTAGACCTGCCCTGGGATGGAAGTTGGCTGGTTATGCATGGCAGCAGCCTTAGGAATTGACAGTGAAACCGGAAGCATGCAAGACCAGGGAAGTGGCTTCTGAGGGAGGTTGACCCAGGGAAATTTACACCACCGTTGGCATCCCAGAGGATCTGGTGTTCCAGCAGTGTGTTTGTACTGGGGCTTGAACCATGAAACTGAGAGATTTTCTGACTTCTAACCCAGTTATTTTAACTACCACTGTATTACATTAATTAGTGTCATCTTCACCTAGATGTCAAGTTATATTCAAACCTAACTGAGATCAGGGACAGGATCCTGTTTTTCTTTTGTAACCATATTGTAACCATTATCAAACCGGATACTAAATGTAGTAGGTATTCAGTGAAGACTGGTGACTGATTTGCCACTGATAATAAATGAATTCATCAAATTTTTTTAAGACCAATAATTTGAAGAGTTGGATGATTAGATTAGGTTGTAAGATCATACTCAACTCTCACTCTGGTGAAATAGTTAAGGAAACAAGTATTAGAGGATTAAGACATTTTTTGGATTTGAGTCTTGACTCTGGTACTTATATGTTTGTGTCTATGACAGAGTCAGGAAATTCTTTCATTTCTCAGTTGTCTCTTTTATAAAGTGAGATTAATAATAATAGGTGTAATGGGTTGTCATAAAAATGTAAGTAATACATAAAAAGAACTTTAACTAGTGAGTGGGTAGTTCTAAGCCCTCTGTGACCATTCTTTATCAAGATTTTTAGAACTCTTTTATTTGGAATAATTTATATGATTTCTCTTTTCTAATATTGTATTGTGGTCTCAGGGTCAAATTAGCTAGAATATGATGTTTTTGTAAACCATGACTCACATATGTTCATATGATGCTATCCCATCTGTTTGAAATGTAACATTTCAATCAACTGGTATTTTGCTTTTATGAGCACACTGTTTGATAGTCCTTGTATTAACCTGGGAATGCCAGTTGTTCATTTATTTTTTTGTTGAATTAATGAGTTAGTAGAGAAGAGAACATAATCAATGTACTGGCTTCCAAAGTTGTTTCTACCATATTATACTAAAATGAAAGGGATTGTGTATGCTTAGAATATGCACGTTGCTTATGTGATTAGGGTTGTTTTCTGTTATTTTCTCTTCTTGGTATATAAATTGCAACACTATTAATATAGCATCCTACGCTCAGGAGCAGAAGTTAGGTGAATTATGAAGAAATAACCAGCAAACCAGCATTAATATTCATTATGAGAATGAGCACTGGCATGTGAAATCTCAAAGACAGTCTGTACTTCCCTTTATAAACAATGACACAGTAAGACTACCTGGAAGTTGTCCAGGATTTGATAGAAAGATCATTGAGCAATGGTGTCAAGAGAGCTGAGTTCTCACAATGGCTAATGCTAGCTCATTAAGTTAATACAGACAAATCACAGTAACAGCTCTAGTTCAATTTCCTTAGTGCTAATCCACAAGGGCTGTCCTAGTTATATTACTAATTTTTAATCTTCTTTTATTTAACAAACAGTTGCACTACATTTAGGCACTCTGTTACGTTTTGGGACAGGCAGTTGAAATAGGTAAACCCTGTCTTCAAGGAACTCAGAGCAGAGTTCAGGACACTAAAATGTTGTAATAATCACAGGTTCTTATTTAGGCGAAGAGGAGAGAAATACAATCTCATCTCAGAAATGAGTAATTACTTTTCGGAATGGGAGGGGGCTTCCCTTGAATGGGGAATAGGTGTAATAGAGTACGACTAGTGGAGACTTCCAGGCAAAGGAAATAGTATGCTCAGGAGTCCCAAAGGCTCAAGCAACATGTTACACTTAGGAATTTCTTTTTTTTTTTTTTTTTTAAGATTTTGTTTACTTGTCAGAGATTGAGAGAGCACCAGCAAGCAGAGTGGCAAGCAGAGGCAGAGAGAGAGAAGCAGTCTCCCTTCTAAGCAAGGAGCCCGATGCAGAACTCGATCCCATGACCTTTGATCATGACCTGAGCGAAGGCAGTGGCTTACTCAACTGAGCCACACAAGCATCCCTACATTTTGGAATTTCTAGTAATTCAGGTGGAGCCCAGGGTCTGGAAGGGTGAGATGGAGAATAGAGAGTGAAGCCCAGGTCATATTACCAAGGGCCTTTATGCCATGGTAAACATTAGAAATCAATGGGTAATCATGAAATGATTTTTTTAGAGGGAAGTGACATATTCGGAATTGCATATTGAAAACAAAACCCAGGCCAAAAATGAAGCAAAAGATATGAAGTGGCCTTACTGGGTGCAGAGATACCTGTTAGGAAACTTCTGTAGGAAAGCTATGCAAGAAAATATGAAGGCTTGACACAAGACTTCAGCAGCAGAGGCAGAAAGGGAGGAATAGAATTGATAAATATAGGAAGATAATTTGCTGGAATTTGAGACAGATTAAATATTTAGGAGATGTAAAAGATGTTTATTTTGGGGGTGTATCAGATACACAAGGGTGTATCCTCTTTTCTCGGAGGTCAGAGGAATGGGAAAAGATCAAAAAAGAGGATGAATTTTCACATAGGTTAGGTTCCGTTTAAGGTTCTTTTGCATTCATATTGGAAGACATCTATCAAAAAATTAGACATGAGTCTAGAAATTAAATGATCCCTCAAATGTCTTTTCAAATAATATTATAACTCAATTTACCAAAAAAACTTAACTTAGAAAAAAATTTTAGTGTTAATGATATGCTAGTCACTAGTCTAAATATGAATAACTGAACAAATGTCATTTAAGTATTTGTTATGTGTATTGTTCTTGCTTTGAAATAGCTCATTACTCAAAGGGTTATGAGACTTCTCTAATAATTAACCCACAAAATAATGTAAATGAACATTTACATTATGTAAAAGAAATGTTCAATTTTTAAGTCTTTAACGTATTTTAGGATACCCCTCAGTCACCATTCCCCAGATGAAATCATTTTCAAACTAGAGCTTCCTTTGAACTTCCTTTGTTTCCTCCCCACTCTTTCCTTATCTTTCTATGTGGGATTTTGCATGATCACAACACTGCTCATATCCTGTATGACCTAGAGACGGACAAGGGACTTGGGGCTCTACCAAAGTTTTACAAAGTATTGTAGACAATAGCCTCCTGAATGATGACACTCCTAGCATGAATTCGTCCTCTTTTTCTCCTTTCTCTGCCATTGTCCTTCTGTTAAACAATAGCTAATAAATAACAATCATGTTCTTTTTCCTTCTTACTACGTCAACCTTTAATTATTGCATTAACTTTTATTACATATATAATTAAAAAGTTAAATAGTACTATTGATATATGTGAAAAAGATAGGAACCTAAATCATGACAGAAATATGGATGTGCTAAGACATTTAATTAGGATTGCATAAAGAATGAAGAGCTCTGTATAGGAGTGATTTATTAATTGGACTTATTTGTTTCTATTACAATGTCCATGGTGATTCATACGATATAAAATCTAATTTGAAAACAGATGATAATATTTCTAAACTCTAACTTCCTGAATCATCCATGGGATATATCATATAATCTCCCATGCTAGACTCTCATTGAATATTAAATTCCAAACTTTCTGGTTTGATGCTCAAAAATCCTTCCTAATGTGATAGATTGAATTTGAACATAAAACTGTGAACTCCATACCTGTGATTTGGCTCCAACAGTGTCACTATTGTGCCTGTTTCCTTCTCTGTCTAAACTCAACAAAGTTTAGCTCAGTTTTTCTCATACTCTGAAAACTTCCCTGATCCTTCCAATCTTCAATGCTTCTAAATACCTTAAGTATTTATTCTCTGTTTCCTTTTCCAATTTCTTCATTTACTCATATCTGTTTTCCCAAGTAGCCTATGAAGGAGAGAAAGGGTGGAGGAAGTGGCTTTAGGAGTGAACAGAAGATAAGTTACACCCTGCTTGTTAGTTGCAGGCACATTGCATGATTTCTCAACTCTCAGGAGTACAATTAGATAGATAATTAAATGAGACCCAGAGAGGTTCAAATAACTTGCCAACATCCCCTCATTTTTCATTGGGGAGCTGGATTTGAATCCAGTGCTTCCTGGCGTATGCCTCCTCCTCTTACCCATGGCCAGAGTGTAGTGGGTATGGGCTTCAAAGTCAGGGCACTAACAATGATGCTGTTCCCTAACTGTGTAGACTAACTTACTAAACTTTCTGTGTTCTCTGTCAAGGATTTCACACACCTTATTACAGGTAGGATTGTGAGCAAAATCCCTAAGCTGTGATGCTAAAATTATCCTCACTTTATGAATAAGGACATTGAGGCACTGGGAGATTGGGTAACTTACCCAAGGTCATGGAATGGGAGCCACAACTGGACTTGAATCCCAGGTAGTCTGAGCCCACACTCTCAATCACTCTGTTCATCACTGTGCATCTATGGAAAACCACCTTAACTTATTTAAACAGCAAAAGGGTCTTTATGTATAAAATGGATATAGAATTGTTAGATGGGAAGATAGGAAAAGACTAAGCTTAATAGCTCACACATAGTAGTGAGATATATAATATTTGTTGCTGTCTTCATTATTTGATGGAAGGATGAGAGAGGGACAGTAATTCAATTTTTTATCTCACTCTTTTTATCAAAAAGTAGTTCTATGTATATAGTTACTGCCTCATAAATACTTGTTGATTTTTTAATTTAATATTAATTTATTTTTATATATTAAGTTAAATTAACTTAATTTAATATATTAGCTGTTTTGAAAGATAATGAGGAGAAAAAAGGGTGTTATCAAGTATTGACAGATACATTTGCATAGTACTAAACTATTTTAGGTTTAAACCATTGTAAATAATCGAGCCCTGTTTTATCCTATTGTATAGAAAGGAGCTTCTTGTGGGAGAAATTTCCTGATTGGATCTGACATCTATTTAATAGAAGAAACCATCAATATAATCTACTTCAGAATCTGAGTACATGCTTTACGCATATTTGCCAGTAATACAGCAATTTAAATGTATTTTGGACTTTGTTCCCTCATTTTTTATCATTACTCTGTTTACAAAACTCTGATATTTAAAAGTGCCCTCAGCAGACCTCCTGACATGCATCAGTATGTGGAACCCTCTTTGTAATTCTATATCAAAACAGGAAAAGTTATGGTCATCTCTTTGTTGAAAGTTAGTTTTATTGTGTCCCCATCTCCAAATTCTAGCCAGTCTCCATCTAAATAGCTGTCCATGATGGCAAGTATGACAAGGGTAGAGTATGCAGCTAGGTCAGTATTCAAATATGCCCCCTGGAGAAAAATGGATGACATGATGGTAGACAGGAAAATGACATCACCCAGTTAAGGACACAGAAAATTCCAGGATGAGATCCAAAAGTGTCCCTTTGAGGCAATTTATAAATGCATTACAAATAAGATTAGAAAGATTGCTGTATCTCAGAAAGAAGGCTAATTTCTAACTCCTGGGAGCTAAATTGGATGATGTCAAGTAATATGTTTTAAAAACAACAAAAAAAAAGGTACACAGATCTTCCTCAACTTGTGATGGTGTTACAGTCTGATAAGCCACGGTAAGTTGTAAAGATAAACTGAAAGTGTATTTAATACATCTAACGTACTAACCACCATAGTTTAGTCTAACCTACCTTAAAAGTGCTTGGAACACTTAAACACTAACCTACAGATGGGCAGAACCATCTAACACAAAACTTATTTTGTAATAAAATTGCTGACTAACTCATGTAATTTATTAAGTACTGTACTGAAAGTGAAAAAAGCAGAATGGCTGTGCAGGTAGAGAATGGTTGTAAGTGTATAGATCTTTTAACCTTGTGATTGCCTGACTCCCTGGAAGCTGTGGTTTGCTGCCTGTGTCCAGTATCACTGTGGTATCATACTATATATTGCTAGCCCAGGAAAAGATCCAAATCCCAAATTCAAAGTACAGTTTCTACTCAATGAGTATCACTTTGTATATTGTAAAGTCAAAAAATCATAAATCAGACCATCATAAGTCAAGGACCATCTGTAATAAAAAAAAAAAAAAAGGAGGCCCATATGGAATCAAGGAAATTAATTGAAGAGTAATCACATGCCAGAGTTCCAATAAAGTCTAAGAAGATATAAATGATATCTGGAAAATGAGTATTTTAATCATCAGGAGGACAGACTCCTTGAATAACTTGGGTAAAATTTTCCACAGCCCTCTTCAATTTCTTATACTCCATTTTAATTTTTAAAAACTCTTTGCTTTCCCATTGCATTTTCTTTGTATCTTGATGCTAGAAGGGCTTCCAGGAATAACAGAAAATATGTTTCTAGTCATTTGAAAAGGAATAACTTTCATTGTAAATTAGCTATTCTGGTTCTTAAATTATTCTTTATTTTATAAAAAAAATCTGATTAGAATGAATTAGTCTCAGGATTTATTAATCCCATTGTGTACACACAAAGTTAATTTTTAAATCTGAAAAACGAAGAAGATCTTGATTCTGTAGAGACACTCCTATGGTGATATTTGTGGCTTTCGACCTGCTATTTTTCATCTGCTCTCTGGTTATAAAATCTAGCTGTGCATTGAATTCACCTTGGTTCCTGTTAAATGCATCAATTAATGGGTACCCCTCCAGACCCGTGGACTCAGCTGATATATTATTATTGTAAAAATTTCTTCACCTGATTCTGATGGTGTATTTGCTGTGCCTTGTTTATAAGAAAAGGACAGCTTGATAAATTGGGATAGCTTCTCGATTGTTCATGCAAATAAACTCAAAAAATAGAAAGACATAGCATCTTCTCCTGATAGAGAAAAGCTGGGCAAACAACATAATTCCCTTTGTATGGGGCCTCATCCAGGGCCATGTCCTCTGGTAGTGCTTGATGGATGCCTGATGACGAAAACAGTGATGAAATGGCACTATGAAAGGAAGACAGAAATTATGTGGGTCTTGACAGCTATGTGTCAGAGGCTGAATTAGAAGCAGATTAGTTAAGTTAGTCTCTGAACTTCAAGTGTATCTACCTCAAAGTCAAGACACGATGTTCTTCAAGTTCTCCAGAAAAGAATAAAAAAATGATTAAGGAATAGATGCAACCTTATCCACAGCAGGGAGGATATCCATGCCATATATATATATGGCATGGATATATATTATATATATATAATTAATTATAATATATCTATATATATATATATTTTGGGGGGTATTTCCCTTAGTAACTCCTGAAAGTTACAAATAGAAAATGGTTCTTCATTGTGTCTGAGGAGAATGATGTAGTTTAAAATATAGCACAAAGCGAAAATCCAGTTCTCATACGAAAGAGATAACTTTGTCTAGTAACAGGTGCTAGGACTGATTTCGAGGTTTTGTGCATGTTCTTGGTCTTGGAGGGAACTATTTGCATATAAAGGAACATAAAAGTTCAAACTACGGGAAACTATGGGTCTGCTAAGCAAAGATATAAGTGCAGAGAAGGAAACCAAAGAGTCAGGGTCAGGCAGATACTGTAGGTGTTGACAAACAGGTCTATAAAGGTTACTTATTTTCTGCCTTCTTTGATACCACGATCTTACTTATTGTTTCAGTTTAGCGCTATCAACCTAAACATTATGATCTGTTTAGGTGAATTCTGTACTTAGCCTTCAGCTGTTCTCTGATTTGAACTGGCTGCCTTCAAGTCTGTTCATGTAGAGGAAGCGTCCTGTCCTGTTTGCAAGAGTCGGAATGACATGAGGTCATTCTCAATAACCTGTCTGCATCTGCGCACAGTGGATGCTCAGTAACTGGTTGTTAGTATCACACCTACAGAAGCCCGAGCTGACCGGGAGTGTCTTGCACAATAATATACTGAATGGTACAAGTAGTATTTACACTTTTAAAATTCCTGGGAAAGACCATGTCCGGGATGCTAAAGGATGACTCGAGCTCTCAGGAAAGCTAAGCCATAACAGCAAAACCCATCAATACCCCAGCACATCGAATGTGAAAACCAACAAAAGTAATATTCCTCCCAAGACCGTGCAGACACTGTCATCAAAGTTAATAAACATTTATTGCAAAAGATTATTGGGAAGCTTCCCAGAGCTGTTTTCTCCCAGGGAAATATGTACTTAAAGAAGCTGTGGTTTAAAGGCAACTCAATCCCCCATCATATTTTAGGTTGAGAAATGACCACTAGGGGACAGTGTAAGCGGTAGCACTTAAGAAACAAGGAGTGGGCGCTTGACAGCCATTTTATTACACTTTGAACATATTAAAGTAATAAATCAGGAAGGTAGTAAAGAATTTGGATTTTTGAACCCCTCCGCTTGGGAACTCGAACCCTGCAGAGTCTCAGAAGATGCACTGTATGAACATGTGTGAATTGCTCTGGCATCAGGAAGGACCTCTGCCATCACGGGTCCCCTAGGCCTCACCAGGAGGAATGACCGGGACAGTAACTTTTTACTGAACAAAACTGTTCACAGTCTTTGAGTTACCTTCAGCAAAAAAAGCAAACGCCTTCTTTCCTTATTCTTGCCTTCTAACACTAAATGTCAAAATAAACTTTTATTTAAAGATATGCATAGTGTTTTGTTTTTCCGTGGTCTGAATTCAGGAAGAAAGAGGAAAGCAAGCAAGCAAGCAAGCAAGCAAGAAAGGAAATAAGCAACAAAGAAAGTTCTTTGTTCTTGTTTTTATGATGTAGGTTAGATAAGCAAGTTTAACCGTCCCAGAATGTTATATAAATGTAGGGTGCCAGTGAATACTATTTCTGGATATAGTACATTGTGTTATCTATTTATTAAGGCAGGGATGAACACTAACAGAATGAAATGCTTATTCATATTTGTTGCATCCTGATTTATTTTTTCTTTTCTTTCTTTCTTTTTTCTTTTTTTCTTTTTTTTTTTTGCCTCTTCTTGTCCCTTAATATATTGTTCTAATCAGCAAACTTATTTTCTGCCTTCTTTGATACCACGATCTTACTTATTGTTTCAGTTAAATCACAGAAGGCTCTAGCCCTTGGCTTCCCCAATGTGAAGCACTATATATAAAATGAGTTACTGCAAATAAGACAAGGCCAGTGCCATAAACCTGTCAACCTCATCTCCAGGATTTTCTTTCCAAATAACACCACACACATTCTTGATATTACCTCGCATTGAAAAAGGGCAAGCCTCTATTAAAGTTAGTCATTTATGAATCTCATGTTTCAACACATTCCCAGTAATGTAAAAGATATGGGAGTGTTAAGCATGGATCATTTTGAATGGCTTTTGGTAGGGATTCATCACGTGTGTGTGCATTAAACCCTTCCCTCGCAACGGTTTCAATGTTTAGTTAGTGCGAACAGCAAAAGGTATTTTAGTTTGGGTTTAAGATTTGGTGATAGCATTGTTCAATTTGCCACACTCCATCCAAGAACATCAAATAATCATGGAGCAGCAGATGTTGATATTTTCTCTAGCAATGGAGCTAACCTCCAAAGGATTGACACTTCCTTTTTTGTATATCATCTAAAGCAGGGCCAGATGCAGCAAATAGCTTTGGCCAAGAAATTAAAATTAGATCAGAAGCCAAATATCCTTAGGAGAATTTTGTGTGTCCTGCTGTGCAACATATAATACAATATTGGACTTTTTGGATCTCTATTAGAAGAGGCAACACACAATGAACAAACAAAACTAATTGGAACTGTATCGGGAAGATTTTCTTTTTAGCATGGCATCTGGTCAGTTTATTATATCTAAGTAAAAGTGGTAATTAAAATGAAAAAAAGAAGTGGGCAAGTACTTAGAAGCCAAGTACCTCACTGCCATGCTAGATGGTTTAGAATCATAGGCCGACTCTAACTCTGTTTATAGTCACAGTGAGACATTTATATATATGTGAATATACATATTAGATAAAAATAACTCCTTGAATATACAGTGACCCAAAAATTACTTTTGGATCTACAGAAGGAGGAGTCAAATATGTGGCTAACATGAGAGGCTCAGCTGTGAATTATGACTCAGAAATTAAGATTCTACATTACCCTGCTATTCAAACAGTGGTCCGATTTTTGGAGTCTTCAGGGACCTTGTTAGAAATGCAAACATAAGGCTACACCCCAGACCTTCCGGAATAGATCACATTTTAACAAGATCCCTGGGTGATCTGTATGGACATTGAAGTGTGAATGCACTTCTCAATTACACTAAGAATATGTGATGTGTCTGTGTTTGTGTATGTGAGTGTACATGACACATACAGAAGAATCACACTGAGATTGAAAATCAGTGTATGAAAGATGCTCTTTCATTTTTCAATACACTACAGTCTTGAGCCCATAATTAGCACTGTTTCTTATCTTCTGCAGCTCAGAAATCACCCCAATCTTCAACATGGTTTCCCATCCCTACTGACCTCACACAGAGGACAGTTTTTACACGGGCTGTAATCTTGAGGAATGAGGGAATAAAAAAATCCTGTATATTTTCCCAACAAAGATGCCATGACATTTTTTAAGATAATAAGAATAATTTCTAGTGTTTATTGAGCACATACAATGTACAAACTTGCCTCATGAGGATTTCAGATGTTTCATCTCATTTATGCTCCTAATGACATGATGATGTGGGCATGATTATTCCCCTGTTTTATAGATGTTGATAGTGAGTTTCAAAACCTTTAAGTGAATTACCCAAGATCAAACAGGGAGCATGTGGAAGAGTCTACTCATACTCATATTCACAATAACCATTCAACACAAGCACTGTGTTAGTCTCATTTTGAGTCACGTCACCAAATTACAAAGATTTCAGACTGGTTCAAGCCTCAGCCATATCAGGATTTAATAGAAACTATCACAGACTAGATATACATCTGAAGTCTGACTAAGAAGGCATCGCCATGTTAGAAACAAGAAGAAAAACAGAATTGAGTCCACTGTCCTCTCATCTTACCTAAATCATTTCAATTTTTATTCCTATATGGGGATTTTTTTAAACTGATGCACAGCTTTTCCAACTCTTTTCGAACTTCTCTGAAAACTCATTAGACTCAAATCACTCGGACTACTTACTAGCTTGAATTGCTCCATTGCCATGAGACGTGTCATTTCTCCAGCTATACTGTGAGCTTCTTATGGGACCACACATACCTTTGTTTCTTATCCCAAAGAGTGGGTGTGTCCTGCCTTTAGTTTTTAACACGTTTATAGATTAAATGCCTAGTAAGCTCTAGACAACCACTGATTTTAAGAAATGCCTTAGAGTAGGTCCAGGAATTTAAATATTTACACCAACTGGGAAATAAACTACAGGTTATCTGCCTCTGAGGCAAGTTCTAGGTCGTTTGCCTCAGGGACAGTTAGGCCTAAGGCACAGTCTTGATTCCTTTTGATAACTGAACTTTATCCATGACAACATAGAGTTTTAAATAAATAAGTCATTTGAAAGCAAGTGTTGTGAAGTACTTTTCAGAGAACAATAGAATTTTAGAGCTGGAGAATACAGAGAATAGCATTCCAACTCTCTGAATCTGAAATCAGGGTTCACAGAGAATAAGTGAGTTGCTCAAGGAAGTAAAGAAAAACAGATGAGAATCAAGTCTGATATCCCCATAGCCTGTCCGATAGTTTTTGAATACTGTATCCACAGTCAAACACGTTTACTCCTTTGACTGATACAACTCCCCAGTCAGGGAGGATGCTGAATGCCATTAATCTTTTCCAATGAGGCACTTGATTGCAAATCCCACCAAATAGTTATAATGATGCAAAACAATCCATCAGATAATAAATATTGTGTTTGTACTTGAGTGCCCAAGTGGTTGGCAAAGGGATCTAAAGAGGCTCTGAAAGAAATGGCAATCCCTCAGTATTATTCTAGAGGGTATTTGGTACAGCTTCCCCTGGCAAAGTTAGGTCTAATAATTTGGTTGATATCAATGACACTAACTCCACAGAGGAAAGGATTAATAAGCATGGGAGGTTTAAACATATGACCATATATTAATCGGATAAAATGCACCCAAGGCAGTTCAGTGGGAAATAAGCAAATGAACTAAAAATGGATTACAGAATGTCTCTTGTATATGGTAAGAAAAGAATCTCATGTTAGTTTCTCAATCAAAATCAGTCCTGATTCAGCTCCATCTTTATGTAAAACCAAGCGCCCGCCAATATGAGGTAAATATCTTTACTCCTTTATTCCTTTATCTTTATTGCCACAAGTGAACATGGTAGACAACAAATGACTAGGTCTGTCTAAATCATTACAGCAACTAAATAGTTGAGTATGGCATACTCTAGGGAACGTGCTTACCACACACTCATTTAGATTATTATAACAATCCCTGTGACCAGATATTATAACCCTCACATTATGTATGAGGAAAACAAGGCTCCAAGATACTATAACTAGAACAACATCACATAATTGATAAGTGACTGAGACAGAATTTAACCTCAGATTTGCCAGACCCCAAAACTTAAATAAATATTTGTTATTTATTACATTATGGATGGATAAGAACTAAAAATTAATTTTGCTGTGGGATATATTGAGGAAACTTACCAATATCCCTTCAGGAAAGTGGAGAGTGAATATACACATTGTATTTCAACACAGAGAAGAGGAAATTCCTCTGTAAACTGGTAGAGCCATTCTGGAAAACAGTATGAAATTTCCTCAAAAAGTTAAATATAGAGCTACCCTATGACCTAGCAATTGCACTATTAGTTATTTACCCCAAAGATACAAATGTAGTGATCTGAAGGGGCATCTGCACCCAATGTTTATAGCAGCAATACCCACAATAGCCAAACTATGGAAAAAGCCCAGATGTCCATCAACAGATGAATGGATAAAGAAGATGTGGGGTATGTACAAACACACACACACATACACACACACACAGAATATCATGCAGCTATCTAAAAAATGAAATCTTGCCTTTTGCAATGACATGGATGGAACTAAAGGGTATTGTGCTAAGTGAAATAAGTCAAGCAGAGAAAGACAAATATATTTCACTCACATGTGGGATTTAACAAAGCAAGCAGAGGAGTATAGGGAAAGGGAGAGAAAAATAAAGCAAGATGAAATCAGAGAGGGAGACAAACCATAAGAGACACTTAATCGTAAGAAACAAACAGAGGGTTGCTAGAGGGGGGTAAATGAGTGATGGGCATTAATGTAATGAGCCTTGGGTGTTATACACAACTGATAAATCACTGAACTCTACCTCTGAACCTAATAATACTTTAGATGTTAATCAATTGAATTTAAATGAAAAAAAGAGGAAATTCATCAAGGTGGCCAATTACAAATAAGACTATCATATTCTCTTTCCCTCTATCTGTTCTATATACCTCTAATATGTGGGAGTATTGTCTACAATCCTCAGTGACTGAAGAGGTTTTGCTGAACCTTATTTTTTGTAGTTTATAATATGGGAATTATGAATCCTAATATTATATTGAAAACAAAGTTGGATTATAATATTGAATATATATTTTCAAATTGCCTCATATTCCCAGAGATTTGATAAGCCACCCTTTGTTCCCTCAAGAACCAGTAAATCAGCAAGCTCCACAATACTGAGATCATTATTTTCTATATCCTCTCCAACAGCCTTGGCTTTCTAGAACAGTACTGAAAAGAGTTAATACACTTTTGATAAATATTCATCTTACTTGACAGAGTGGAATGACTATGTGTTAGTGATGCAGTAACATCTCAGTGCATGAAAAGAAAAAAGCAATTCTGACATGCAAATAGGCATTCAGAGCGGCATATAAAGCATTGATTAGACAAAGTCTTCCTAAGTCGAGTAGAATGTGGATAACTTAGAAAGTGTGTGGCAGCCAAGATAAATGAACTTTATTAAGGAAAAAAAATATACACTTATGGTTATTTTTAAAAGGGAAAGGCTGGGGACACACTAAAGCTAAGGACATACTAAAGAGAAGGCCTGGACAACAGTTATAGGTCTACTTTGAAAGTAAAAACAAGAGCAAGAAGCTTAAATCACAAAACGGCAGATGTAAGTAAAACCATGAAGATTAGATAATGGATGGAATCATAGTTTTATTTAAAATTATTTTTTTGGTAAATATTAGATTTGAGTAAAAAAGAGATAATTTGTTTTATAAGTTTTAGTATGAAATTATTATATTGTATGATCAACTTATTGGAAAAGAGGGTGGTTTAAAATCAGAGTCACCATATGTGTGTCTGCGTCTGGAACTTTTATTCCCAGCCAGCCATTAAAAACAGTGTCAAGTGTCTGCACCTTTGGCTTGAGAAGTGTTGACCAATATGGACTGACTTGCTTGGCTCTGAGGGTGATCCTTGGGTTTGGATAAGTAGCCAATCTGTGGTTTATATGTAGGAATTAAAACACAAGACCCAACCAAGACCTTTCTATTTCTATAAGAAATAGGACACTGCTAACTCTAAGCCACTGGCACATTTTATAAAGTGAACTGGGGGAATAGGAGGGGGAGACGAACCATGAGAAACTGTGGACTCTGAGAAACAAACTGAGGGTTTTGGAGGGGAAGCAGTATGTGGGGGGTAGGTGATCCTGATGGTAGGTATTGTCGAGGGCACATAGAGCATGGAGCACTGGGTGTGGTGCAGAAGCAATGGATCTTGGAACACTGAAAAAATAAAATAAAAAAATTTTTTTAAGTCACTTATTTTACCTCTTTTTTAAAAAATTGATTTTAAATTTGGTGACGTTTTATAGGTTCCTCTTTTAGTAATATGTTCCAATCAAAAATCCAATCCAAAGGCTTTAATGTTCAATGTTGATTCAAAGTTATTTTCCTTTGTTTAAGGTACAGATTTTTCTGTCACTGGGAAAATGAAAATAATATAATTCTTCAATGACAGCTTAGAAAATTAAGAAAATAGTGAGAACAGAAACATTGTTTCTCAAAATCAAGGATTACAGACTCCTTTCATTTTTTTACTAAACAGACAATCAGGCATGTTTTGTTACAGATGAAAAGTAGGCCATGGGAATGATGATGGTATCTGGGTGAGGCCTCACTCCTTCCTGTGATTTCCATGAATCACAATTCCCAACTCTTGTGGGCCCCTAATGAACATTTCCAAGTTCTCAGTACAGAATTCCAGTGTCTTGAAATGAAAACCATCTTAAAACTGCAACCAATTATATATATATATATATATATATATATATATATATATATATATATATCCAGAATGGCTAAGAGATTTGGTTAGGGACATATAAGCTAGGCATTGGCAGTACTGGATACAGACATAAGATTTCATGACTTCCCTAACATTCAATCAATAAGGATTGTTAACTTAATGGATGGATGCCCTCGTAAAGTGGTCACAAATTTCAGTACAGAAGTGAGTGGAATCCAATCTAAAATTTTGTTAAGGAAAATAGATAAAGTCAGGAGTAATGCTGCCATCTTCCCAACTCCAGAAATCTCAACTCACCATAAAGTCACATGCCAGAATATATAATAAACTAATAAAAACATGTGTTAAACATTGGTTTCAAAGTTAAAGCAATGCATGACCTTTTCTGAAGAGAGTTAACTGCATTTATTATTGGTGAACAGCTTATTCCCCTGACTGTAGTACCTTTAAGTGATACACATTTTGGAGGGGAGAAATCTCCTTCTATATCCTGTTACTAAGCTATGCACATTTCCTCAGGATAACATGGGAATTAAATAAAGAAATGCAATTTTGGACAGAACATAGTACTTGGGATCAGTAGAAGCCAGGCAGATCTCCATAAAACATTTAAGGAACACCAGAGCAATATAATTTCTGAAACAATTTTTCTTCTGTGTCATAAGATGTACTTTAACAGAAATGTATTTTACGATGAAGTCCTGAAATAACAATGGTCCAAATAAGGATCCTTTATTAGAAATCAGAGCATGAAATTCTGATGTTAAATGAGCTAATTGGCCACATGTCACTCTAACTACAATTTCACCAACATTTTTATATTCCATAACCTTCACAATAAAAATTCAAATAGATTTATTTTATTGAGAGGTATTAGGTTTTAGTGAGGTTTTTCATCATGAGCTCTGTCCTCCCCCATTTTTACCTTTCTTAAGCATATAAAATAAATCACAGGATGGCAACTTACGTTGCTTCAAATGGGTACATTTCTGGTTTTGTTTTTATTTCTCTATGCTTTCCTTCAGTTAATGCTAATCAGTACAAATTTCTGCGATATAGGACAAACATCTCCAATCACTGGTAGGTCCTTTAACAATAATCAAAGTGGTTTATTTTCTTTATTCACACAAATGAATAATACTTTTATTCCCACTCACCCAACCTCTGGCTTAAAAAACAGAAAACATTAGGTACATGTGCATCCCATTAGGAATTGTGTGGTAAGCAACAAAAAAAGGGGAAAAGAAAGTAGAACTAGGTCATTTGAACTCACTATAGTCATGGACAGTTTTATGGAGAACAGAGCATTTGAGTGAGAAAATGAGCAGAAAGAGAGGCAGAAATGGCAGCTGGGAAAACCTTTCATGGATGTAGATAATAGCCTAGTCCAGAGCAGAGTTGACAAAAAGCAAAGAAACATAGTATGGTGAGTTGCATTTATGTTTCGTTTAAAAAATTATGTTTAGATCCATAGAGTGCTTATATTATAGGACAGTGGATTTTTTAAAAGATTTTATTTATTTATTTGACAGAGAGAGATTACAAGTAGGGAGAGAGGCAGGCAGAGAGAGAGGGGGAAGCAGGCTACCTGCTGAGTAGAGAGTCTGATGCAGGGCTCGACCCCAGGACCCTGAGATCATGACCTGAGCTGAAGGCCAAGGCTTAACCCACTGAGACACCCAGGCACCCCAGGACAGTAGATTTTTAACTTATGGCAATATTCCTCAAGTTTAAAACCCTGTGGATCTCAAAAAAAAAAAAAAAAAATTCCAATGGAATGACAGAATCAGATTCCAGGTGAACTAAATTTGAGTGGCAACTAAGTGAACACTTGATGCATCATCATTCTATTAAAATGTAGGCACCTGCACTGAAACCAAGTGGCAAGTCTGAGTTACAAAGTGGCCATCCAGAGTGATCCAGAATATGCTCATATTGATTTACAAATGGCTATTTAAATGAATTCATGCAATTAAAAAGAAAATCCATAGAGAAATTCCATACCCTGATACTAAAGATCTGTAAACCCCAATGTAAGAGGCACTGTTTTATAGTCAATGTAGACCCATTAGAGTTTAAAAGTACAATCAAATTGGCACTTTAGAAGAAATATTTCAGAGAATTTCATCTTAAGAGACACTGGGGAACTTTTGAAATAACTCGTTCATGGAAGCGTTCTGTCAACTAACATTTAGCTAAGCCTCATGATTCCACCTAGGTGTTAGGTGCTAAAGAAACAAAGATGAATACCTGGTTCTGCCATAAAGCTCATGGTCTAGTTGAGAAAATAGTCCTCTTGACATATAAGAGTAATAAAATACGGAGATGCGTTGGTAGAGAGGTTGAAAGAGAACTGCCATTTAAGCCAGCTTTGAGGCAAGGGGAAATTAAATGATTAAGCTAAGTGTTTCTTAGTGAATTGAAATTGTGTTTGAGTTGGAGCATGGATATGTGTGTAGGTGGGAGCATTTAAAGAAGAAATAGCTTGAATAAACATTCCTCTAAAACACTGCCAAAGGGAAAACTTTCAGGCAGGGGATGTTAGAGCATGAAACTGGAAAGGTGGACAGCAGCTCATAGCCAATTGGCTTCAAGGTGCTTTGACTTTAGGCCATGAGAGCTAGTAGAGCATGGAAACCAAGGAACGACACAGTCGACTGGGTCTTTCAATAAATAATTTTGGGGAAAAGAATAAAGAGGGTAGACAGAGGAATCTTATAATTGTACTCAAAGTTATGATGATTCCCTGGGCTAGAATATTGGTGATAGAGATAGATAATAGAAGAGTTAAAATTATATTTAAAAGGTGAACTCAGTAGGATACTAACTTTATATAGGGAGTGACAGAAAGGAGAAGATTATGGATATACTGGTTTTACAGCTTAGAGATAGCTATCAACTAAGAATGAAAATATAATGAGAAGAAAAGACTTTGAAAACGATGAATTTAGTTTTTGACATGTTGAGAATATAAGGTCTATGGGATACTCAATTAAAGGCTCTATTGGCAGACAAATATACAAACCTAAAATGGTATGGCCTAGAAATACAGTTTTAGGATTCAACAAGTTAATAGTTGAACAATTTGGTGAGAGATACAGTTTATTGAGTGATTACAGGAGGGGTTGGACTCCTTCCAAAGTCCTTTAAATGAATTATTTCATTATAAATCACAACAAATCCAAGAAGTAAGTTCTAATAAAATGCCCATTTTACAGAGGAGTAAATTAAGGATAGGTGTTAAAAAAGTGAACTGGCCCAAGGTCACACAGGTGCGAAGGGGTGGTGCTCAGACCAAAGCTCAGGAAATCTGACTCCACAGAATCTACCTGTAATCACTCAATTATATGGGAAATATATCCCCACATTTTGTGGGGAAATGTGTAGTAGGAGGAGCTACAGGCAATGGCAGAACCTTAGGGAGCACCAGCATTTATGTTTCAAAATTATTATCTTGTTAGAAGATAGAGCCGAGGAGTGAGACAGAGATCAGAGAAATTCACGGAGAACCAGACTGCATAGTGTCATGGTAGTCAAAAGGCTGGAGAAGAAAGCAGTGGCCAATTGTATGACTGCATTTGAGAACCATGAAAGAGCCATCATTTGGTTTGGCAATTATGAGATGACATCTGTGAAAGTGGCTTCAGAAGATTTTTAGAATATAAGGATTACAATGGGTAAGGTCGTAACTGATGAGTGTGAGTATAGTTCTTCTTTTGAAAGTTCAGAAGAGAAAAGTGAGACATTCAAGGAGGAAGACCAGAAGCTTTGATTTGTGTTGATGCCAATCTGCATGATTATGCAACTTTTAAACTTTCCCTAAATTCAGCTTGTTCGAGATACTCCTCAAGTGTTATTTCTGTTAACTTGGAAATCCAACCGGTTCTATCACCTCCTCTTTAATCTCAGCTGGATTCGACTTCTCTCCACCATCTAAACATCCTCCTTGCTTTTGTCCTTGCCTCCCTAACTCTGTTGTTCATGGAACAGCCGAGTGATACTTGGAAATATAAATCATGTAATATCTTCCACTCAAAATCCACCAATACCTTCTTATTACACATAATATAAAATCTAAAACCCTCACCAAGAGCTTCAAGGCCTCCCTGATATGTCCCCTGTTAACACTGTGACCTCGCACTTTAATAGGCTTCTTTCTGGAGGATTCTTTCTCTAGATATTCATGCATATTTCCCTACTCATTTCCTTCTGGTCTCTGCCCAAGGTGACACAGCCGCAGAGAGGTCGTATTGAACACAATAGGATAATAACCTTCCCATGACTCTCTACCCCTTGTTTCTTGTCTTATAATACTCACAGCACTTCCCATTACCTTCATTACATAAAAATAAGTATATTTATACACTTACGCTTACATATGTTTAAGCGTAATATGTAAGCATATTTCCTTCAGAAGTTTTCTCTGAGGGGGGAAAAAGAAGTTTTCTTTGGTAAAAAATTGCCCATGGCTATATTTAAGAAGGCACAATGCTGTGCTGTCAAATGGACAATATGAGGTAGCAGAAATTGATAATCAATAGATTACAATCACTTTACCAGGATCTGAGAGCTGAAGAAGGCAAAGGAAAGCTATAAGCTTTCCTTTACAAAGGAAAGACACAATGTGTCTTTCTTCACCTAGAAGCATTTCAAGAGGCAAGTCTGCTACAGCTCTCTAAATTCTTCATTCATATCAATGCTGACTGTAATTTTTTAAAAAGATTTATTTATTTATTTGACAAGGAGGCAGAGAGGCAGGCAGAGAGAGAGAGGAGGAAGCAGGCTCCCCGCTGAGCAGAGAGCCTGATGTGGGGCTGGATCCCAGGACCCTGGGATCATGACCCGAGCCAAAGGCAGAGGCTTTAACCCACTGAGCCACCCAGGCGCCCCTGCTGACTGTAATTTAAAGAATAATGATTTGGGTTCAACTCAGTAAAACTACAGTGAGTCCCTGGGTGCCGCAGTCTGTGCTAGACAACCACAATGAAGTGTCATCTTAGAAAGAAAAAAAAAATTCGGTCTGGCCAAAAAAGCTCATTTTGTTGTCTAGTCACACAGCGTGTATTTTTAACCAAAGAGAATGCAGCAAGGGAAAGGAGAAGCAGCTTTTATTGATCTTGTTATTTATATGAAAACACGATTTGCCTGTTTACCACAGTGTTCATTAAGTGCATCAGCTATTATGTAATGAATTTCTCCAACACAATGAGTATATTCAGTTGAAAATTACCAGGGCAACCCTTTTATAGAACGGTGATGCCTGAGAGAAATACAACAGTAATCCAGTCAGTTAAATGTCTGCCCATAGATTTAGGTATTGCTGTAACAGTCCACATGCTTCCTATAGTTCTAAGCCAGCTCTATATTTATCAGCTTATTTTCCATATACAACTAGTTTTATACCCCCTACCCCTGCAAAGGAGCTGGTAATTAATCTTTTCTTGTCACACATGTATAAAATGTACCTCTGAAACAACCTAACACAGAAATACACAAAATAGTAGCTTTTCTGTGACTTTTATTACTTCCTGGAGAAATCTTAAATTTTCCCTATCATTTTCTGGATTCTTCCATGTGAATGATAGAAATCATGGAGATTTATTCCATTGCATCTGTGAAGAGTGAGAATTTCTAATCCAGAGGTTCACTTGAGTGGCTCAGTTCCTCTGAAATTTGGAAGTAAATATCTTTAAAATTCCTCAAGATCCTTTCCTTCAAAACTGCCTTGGAGTAAGTCTTTTTTTTTTTTTTTTTTTTTTTTTTTTGACTCTGAATTATTAGAGTCTCAGGTTTTTGTTTTTAACTCTGACATATAGTATTATCCCTAGAGAGGCCCAAATAAATACAACTAAATCACAAGTTCTCATTTAGGGGATCAGTGAATCTGAATGGGATAAAAAAAAAAAAAAAGAGAGAGAGAGTATCTTTATTTTTCACTAACCTCTAATTGACAGTTGGCATTTCCTTCCATTATGAATATAATCAACCAGCTGGGGTACCATGAACAGTACCTGTGACTTTGTCGCCAAGAGAAATGACAGTTATTCTCAAATCATCTGTAAGTTATACAGCTTTTTAAAGACGTAACTAATGATTATCACTGCTTTGAAATTACACTAGTTATTTTCCCTTTTGATTGACCTTATTTAATGTGCTATTAGACAAGCATTTACATTACGGTATCACATTTATTAATACTGTGATAAGTGAATTTCAATATAATTGGTTTCTTTTGTAGTTCCATATCCTCTTTTTTTCTGTGTTTGAAAGCATTGTTCTGAAGAAGAGCACTATAGACTTCCCAGACTATCAAATGTACCTAGGATTTTAAACCCGATAGGTTGGTGTAGCCTGTTCCTTTTTTTTTTCCCTCGTTCACAAACTCGGTCTCCCTTGAATCAGACAGTTACTGAAAGAATTGGGCCTCTAGGTGCTCTAAGTATGGTATTTATATTCCTGTGCAGTTCACCAAGAAAATTCCAGAGGTGGAATCTATTTCCTAAATCTTTTTCCAGATCAATCTGCTCCTAAGATTGTTGACAGAGTTAAAAATTCAGTCAGTCATTTAGGGCTAAGAGTTCGTTTGAGCTTTTTAATGACTATACAGAATTGCATAAAGGAAGTAAAATGTCATTCTTTGAGATAAATGGAAAGAAGCCCTTCAAATACTCAGGAAATTACAACCCTAATATTGCAGTGAAAAATAAAACAATCAGTTAACAAGCTAGTCATCAACTCCAGCCAAGCAGCTAGGATGAATTGTTGCTCTAGTTTTGGGTCACAGGACACTGGGGATTTCCCCCCTATGCTGGTTTTTTCCACAAATCTTTCCCTTTTTAAACATCTCTATTCTACATCCCATCTGCTTATTCTGAATCTCATTTGCTCAGTCTTTTTGCAACTTTGTATATCTTACAAGGTTGTAACTAAGTAATCTCTTAATGGAATTGACACTGATAGGAACAACAACAACAAAAAAAACTAGGAGGAACTCTGCATCCACTTGTTCTTTCATTCAACATTTGCTAAGCACCTGCTAGGAGTTTGCTGCTGTGGGGAATAAGGAGAATACAGCCTTGTCCCTCTTCTCAAGGCCTCTTCGGTACCCCAGTTCCCTCTTCTCTCTGCACCATGCCACCCACACATCTCTTTGGTGTGTTTCAATAGATACCAGAAGTACCTGAATTTTATAAAAAGTGACCTCCAAGTAAATTCCAAGTTCCCAAGATGGGGACTGTCCAATGGAGCCATATTCCAGCTGTCTGAGGAAAAAGGGGAGGGGAGCATACTTGAGAGAATTTATTGTCCCCATCTCTCCAGACAGGTGACAGTCTGGCATCTCTTTGCTTAGTGTCAGTCCTGAGTAAAGCTTGCTCCAACTTGTTTAAGTATTTTTAAGACAAAATAAGATGACATTGTGTATACTGTTTCATAGCTTGCCTTTTTCAGCTAATAATTTCCATTTGAATAAATGTGATGTTTTTCCTAAAATTCAGACTATTCAAAATTTCCCCAATAATTCATAAGATATTCTTCATAGATCATTTGTCTAAATGAAGACTTCATCTAGACTGTGCATTGTTTCTATTTGTTTTGTGACTTAAGTTCCTTTTTAAAGACATAATACCAAAATGTTTTTTAAAGTATTTATCATCCTTACTTCTGTGATTGCTTTTTAAGCCAAATATATGTATTTGCTTTTTATATAAATAGGTCTGCCTTGGGGAGCCTCAGTGGCTTAGTTGGTTAAGCGTCTGCCTTTGCCTTTGGCTCAAATGATGATCTCAGGATCCTGGAATTAAGCCCCACATCGGGCTCCCTGCTTATCAGAGATTCTGCTTCTTCAGCTCCCTCTGCCCCTCCCCCTGATTGTGCTTTCTCTCTCTCTCTCTCTTTCAAAAAAATAAATAAAATCTTTTTAAAAATATAGCTCTGCCTCTTTTATTTCTAAAGATTTTATTTTATTTATTTGACAGAAAGAGATCACAAGTAGGCAGAGAGGCAGGCAGAGAGAGAGGAGGAAGCAGGCTCCCTGCCGAGCAGAGAGCCCGGGTGCGGGGCTCCATCCTAGGACGCTGAGACCATGACCTAAGCCAAAGGCAGAGGCTTTAACCCACTGAACCACCCAGGTGCCCCTGCCTCTTTTATTTATAATATGTCCATGTTTACCAATGAAAAATCCATTCTTCCACACCAACTTATGTATGTTACAAGCAAAAAAAAAAAAGATACTAGTTTGTCCTCTCATGAAGGGCTATGAGTGGAGACTATGGTGACAGCAGTTTGCTGGCATGTTCTTCTTTTGTGTGTCCATGAATGAATTTCTTGACAAGAAATTGACTCCTTTGTAAATGTTAATGTTTAATTAGTTCAGAAACTGTCAGAGGCTTAGATATAGCCAGTCCTGAGCATATTCAATATATATATATTTTATATTTCTTTTACAGATTGGCCTTTTATAGAAAATTAAATTGAATTCTGTCTTAAGGCATACAATTTAAAACATGCAGGTCCTGTGGACTTTGCTTAAATACAATACTTTTTTCTCAGCCTACATATACATGCATATTATTTTCAGCATAATTTAATCATAATTGGAATTGTAGTTGCAACCATCATTCAAAATTGCTGCCATTTTGCATCTTGGCACAAAGGTGCATTCGGCCCCCCTTCCACTTTGTCTAAGAACTCTGTCAGCCTCATCAAATGAGCAGAAATGCCCTAGCTTTTTTCAAGCTGCACTAGACAAAAAGGAAAGGGGAGAAAAATGGGCTTTTTGAAGATGATTGAATTTTGTATGAATCCAAAGCTCATTTCCTTTCTGGCTTTAGTGAATAAAAGGATATTTGCAAAATCCTGCAATACCAAGTATCATTTTTTATCATTTTAACATGGGGCGCTAATTCAAAAGAAACAAGCTGAGATGAAGGACAGTAACATACAGGCCTGGTTTTAGAGTGTTGTTGGCATTCCTAGAAAGATTTCTTTTTTGTGATAACATCTAAGTTCTATTCAATTTCCTCTGCTTTATAATGGGGTACTTACTTCACACTATTTGAATTCTGAGAATATATTAGTTCTTCCTACTAAAGAGCTTAAAATAGGAGTGAACTCTAGATATATAGGATATTGGCAGAAACAGGGCAGTCCCCAAAATATGTTGACTGATTTCTGCAGTTCCTTCAGTGCTTATAAAATGTCCCTCTACTAGAGCTGTACAGTCATAAACTTCTTTCCCTGAAATTGATATATATATTTTTCAGTCAAGTATTTCTTGAGCATCTACTCTATATGAAGCCTGTGATAGAGCAGGAGTGAACAGAATTAAAAAAAAAAAAAATCCTGCCGCAGATAGTAACAAGTAGACAATAGGAAAATGAAAGGTATACTATGAATTCTGTTGGAAATAGTAAGTGCCAAGAAGACACCTAAATATACCCAGGGGGTGGAGGTGGGGCAGTTGCCAAGGGGCAGTCTCCTAAAGAAGATAACATTTGATGGAAGCCCTCTAGGAGATAAAGGGACAAGTCTTGCAGCTCTGTGGAGGGATGTCTCTACACCAGGATTCTGAGGAAGGCAGAGAAGATTCCTGGAACCAGAATGGACTGGACATGAATTAAATCCTCTGTGAAGTTCAGTTCACACTGTGGGCTCTAACTCTTCTTGCTGCAACTCTGAGTAACCTGCTGAGCTACTAGATAGTATGTGGAGGCTCAGCTGGGCTTTTGTCACTTTTTTTTTTTTTTCTCTTGAGTGATAATAGAAATTATTATAACTACTTAAGTCCTTAATACTTGCCTGGCATTTTCAGCTCATTACCTATAGTGTTTATTTTAATCCTCTCGAATTCTCTCGAGCAAACTGTTCTCTGGAACAATTGTTCTCTGGAACAAACTCTGAATCCAATTCTCTGGAACAAACCAAGACAGCTTATTTAGTAAGGGAGGGCACTGAAATCTGTGCTCAGCTCGTGAAGGGCAGAGCCAGAGAAAACCCCAGATCCAAAGCCAAGTGTCTGTCTGCCTCCATACTGTGAACTCCTGTCTGTTCTGCCATACGAACACTCACATGTCCTGAGATGCAGGTGTGGACTTGTGCACATTTAGAAGAAATAACATTCATACAGAACCTTCAATTTTCAAAAATAATCTTACCTTTATTTCTCATCTGTCTCTTATAGCCACCTCACAACACGGATCAATTTGTGTTATCCTTATTTTCCAAAGGAAGAGTAGACTCAGGATTATGAAAATATCTTCTCAAAGTTGCATGCCTTATAATTAATGCATCTGGTTTGAATCCTGCTCTGTGACAGGGAGTCCACAACTCTTTCCACTAGTTCTAAAGTTCATTTCTAAAATCTCAGAGAGAGTGGGCGTAACTGACAGTCACCAATACATTACATTTCCATATTTAAAGTCTTGTTATTATGTATAAAGTGATCTGTAAAATGGCTTCCATGAAAACTTTAGCAACATGCAGACACAGGAACACGTACACACAGACTCTTGTATACATACAGTGGAATACATGTATACACACACGCACATACAGTGAAATATTAAATTCCTGTAACATATTTTTTGCATGCAAACCATGGAACACATGAAGTATAAAAAAAGTAAACTGGTTTATTCGAGGCCAGAACAAAATGGGAGGAACCATAGTAATGACAACCATAATGGATATTACAGCAGCTTATACGTCACAAACACAAAATGTGTGTAAGCACTTCACATCATTAACTCATTTGGTCAGCCCTAATGATGAGGGAGCACAAGTCTGGCTGAAGACAAAGCAAAAGCGGGTGCCTTGCACCCCCCTCTCCATCCGCTCCCCCTCTGTCCTATGTGTAGCATCCCTCAGGCAGCCCTGACTGCCATGAACAATAAGCAAATAGTTAACTTGCAGAGCTCACAATCCTGCTAGACAGGAGTCTCCCTTGGCTTACAAATGTCCTAAATCTCACTAACAAAGATGATTGATAGCAGGATTGTGACATCCCACCAAAAAGTCTCCCAGCTATCTTAATGTTCATGGCTGGTCTAAAGACAACATTGATCCAGCCGCAGGGGCAAGGCCTCCAGTAGGCCTCCAACTTCCTGGCCCCTTGTAGGCCCTCTTTAGCACATGAAACTCCGCTGACACCTCCCTTCCCCTCACCTTCCCCCAACCACAGGGTACAGAACCTGCCACCCCTCACAACCCGGGGCAGCAGCTCTTCCTGCCCACGGGTCCTGTCCCCGTGCTTTAATAAACCACCATTCTGCACCAAAGATGACTCAAGAATTCTTTCTTGGTCATCGGCTCGGACCTCAGCCCACCGAACCTCACCTAGAGGTTCTAGAACTTCATCACTAACAGCCATGAAGTAGGTACACATACTAATCTTGTGTTACAGAAGAGGACACAGAGTCATCGAGCAAATAACTAAGTTGCTACAGTCACACCATGTGCAAATTTCGGAGCCTGGATTTGAGGGGTGTCTGCCTCTAGAGCTTTATTATTATTACCCACTGAGCAAGCCTGCCTCTGGCAGTCTGGCAGTATGCCTAATTTCCTCCCTTCAGGGCATCATCTAGCAAGACACAGAGGGGTTTGTTTTGTCCTGAGATAACAATGCCAAAAATTTAGCTGTTTCTTTGATGTGGTCCATATACACTATGGAGTATTATACCTCCATCAGAAAGGATGAATACCCAACTTTTGTATCAACATGGATGGGACTGGAAGAGATTATGCTGAGTGAAATAAGTCTAGCAGAGAGAGTCAATTATCATATGGTTTCACTTATTTGTGGAGCATAAGGAATAACACAGAGGGCATTGGGAGATGGAGAGTGGAAGGGAGTTGAGGGAAATCGGAGAGGGAGATGAACCATGAGAGACCGTGGGCTCTGAAAAACAATCTGAGGGTTTTGAAGGGGCGGGGGGTGGGAGGTTGGATAAGCCTGGTGGTGGGTATTGTGGAGGGCACGTGTTGCATGGAGCACTGGGTATGGTACATAAACAATGAATTCTGGTACACTGAAAAGAAATTTTTAAAAAAAAAAGAGGTTCATTTCCAAAATCTTCAAATACTGCTATGACCTATCCTTTCTGTTTCTTCACAAACCCTCTCAGAGCAAGCTCAGCTGTGGGATGAAGAGGTGTTGGGCAGGGGGTTGGGGGCAGAAATGACCCATAAAAGAGCTTTCTATAGGTAGCTATGGAGAAACCAAAATTCCATTTCTGCATATGTACATGTGCATCATAGAATCATATCCCCAAAGTCACAATCTATCAGTAGCTAATAGCGTTGAGTGCAAATTCACTGTTGGGGCAATAATTCTTTGCTCATGTCCCTGACCAGACGGCTGAAACCTCCACTTGTACACTTCCCTCTGTGACATTTTATAGTTGGATAGCTTCTCTCCTGGGGAAATACAGCTTCACGTTGAGTTTAAGTCTGGCCCTTTGTAACTTGAGATCCTATCTGTTTTATCTCTATTACGTTTTTCTTGAAAATAGTATATTGTCAGGAGACTCAAGTTCTAGTCCAGTACCGAGCACTAACTAGCTTTATGGCTGTGATGATTCATGTAACATCTTTGGATTTACACTGTAACATGAGCAACATAGTAAGTCCTTTTTGATCTGAGGCGATTGTGTCCCCTATGCTATCATCCTATCTTTTCTACAGCCTACACAAATTCTGTGTGCATTTACCTAGGTAGTCTTTATTAGACTGGACTGGAAATTAAAACAATAGTGTCCAGAGAAGATAGTATATAGCATTTTTCCTAGAACAACGATTTTTTTTAAAAAATGGCATTGTGTTTCTGTTTCCTGCATAACGTGACCCAAAATTTACCCAGATATTAACTTCTCATTAAAAAAATCCAGTCTAATATTGCTATCAAACACTTGTATTTACTAAAACATTCCTATTTTCAAACAGGCACTCCCTGCTTTTTCCAAAGACATTTCTTCCTAAAGGGATGCCAATGAAGGAGAGTCTTTCCTTGTCCAGACCCTGTCTTATCTTATCCTCAACTCCAGCGAAATGCATGTCATGGAGTGTTAAGCTTTCTGCTTTTTAAGTTATGACTGTAAATATTTCTTTTGTGTTGTTAATACCTACTTTGCTAATTGGAATCTCCTTGGCTGATATTTCAAATCTCTTAGTAGTCTGTCCCCTTCTCATTCCTTTAACCACAGCTCTACTTCTGCCCAATCCTGAGCCCTCCATGTACTGAGTCAGACTCTGTTAGACCTCTGTGGATGCCAGGGGCACTCTTATTGCCTCTGGACATTTGTGCAAGCCTGACTGGAAGGGCCTGCCCCTTTCCTTCAGCACGTCTGTCTCCCACATAGAGCTAATTTCCCACCTTTCCCGACAACGGCAACCTTTTTAAATCTATAAACTCTGAATTCCAGAAATACTAGAACCTATTGTTATGGGTAGGTCTAACCTCTTCAAAGAGTCTGTAAATTCCTTTAAACCACACTGATCCTTAGATTGTATGCATGTTAAATATTTCTGGCCCTACAACTCCCTAACATTCTCGGACTTTATCCAGGATGAGCATATGGATACAGAGTTGAGCCAAACCAATGAGAAGAGTGAAAGCAGCCCAGACTCCTGCTCCTCTAGACATTACTGGCCTTGGTGAAGGAGATTTGGACCCAGAAGAGTGAGAGGCAACATCTCAGATTTTCTTTCTTAATTATTCTTCTGATTTGTTTTCCTGTAACTGCATCCCTTCCACCAGAGCTATATCTATCTGTGTTTGAACCAGGAGGGACCAGTGAATAGCTCAGAGGAACAGACCAGGGGACATGGTCCACTTAAAGGCTGTGTCCTTGATGTACTGTAGGATCTACTCTGCAATGAAATACCATTCCAGTGACAGAGCAGAACCCAGTGTGATCCAGTAGATTCTGTTTGGATACTGAGTCCTCTCTCTTTTGGACTAACACTAAAGATAATTTGTGTCATCAAGAAGAAAAAGAGTATCTTGTGGTTGCTTTATAAATGTTGTTCCAAAGGGTATCCAGATTATTTACAGAAGTAGAGAGCCTTAAAAACCACATAGTTCAATCTTTTAATTCTTCAAATGACGAACCAACAAAACAAAACAGAAATGCTACAACTAACAACAAAGCAATCTCACAAGGATTTGTAAAACTCACTCCGGATCATCCATCAATGACTGCTGGAGGTAAGAAGACTAGTGTGGGGTTGGGGTGGGGGGGGTGTTGCTTTGTTTTCGTTTTGTTTCGTTCATTTTTGACTAATAAGATCGGTGAGGGGGTAATAAATATTGAACTGAAAAATAAGAAAGAATGTATTGGATGCAATATAATTGATGTATTTTTAACTCATTATGAAAATTTGGTGGCCAAGTGACCAGACATTAAGAAGATGTTCGTCATTCTGATATCTTCATCTGAATTCAGATACAACTAATTTCCCAGTGGAAAATTTCCATTTTTTTTCTATAGGATCAGCAGCATCCCCATGAGTCTTCCTAAAGTAGAGCTGTGATGACAGCTAAAGCCATCAAGGGGGTGCCATGTAGTCATTGAAAATGAGGGTAACCTGATTTACAACAGGTAAGTCCCCAAAATGGTTTACCTTCCTCATATCCAAAGTCAGTGTTATTTTTTCTTTTGAATTCTCAGCTCTAGCAGCATGTGCAAGCAAGCTAGAAACACACTCACTGTAAAGGTAAGTTCGGAGCCTATAATTCTGGATTCATCAGGCTCACTACACACCCATGAGTTCATCATTATGGACTTCTCATCTACAAAGAAAACGAAGTCTCTCCTGTCCCTGAAGTTCTGAGCTCTTGTCGGATTAGAATATGAGAGACTCCTGAGCATCAGGACATTGCTGTTGCTGGCAAAAATCGCCTTCTGTCATATACTTTATACTTGTCACAAAGACTGCAAAACTCACTGTCATCACATGCAAGGAAAAATGCTATTAGACACTGTGATTTCATTAAGATTTTGGCTATTTTCCATCTTCAAAAAAATAACCAATAAACTGAGGCACAAAGGCTTAAAATTTCATTCAGTACAGTATTCTTACTTTTCTATATATTTTTTAAGAAATAAAATCTCTGGGTCTTATTGACTTTTAGACTCCAGTCTTTACTGAGTTCCTACCCTATGCAGAACACCATGCTCTGTCACATTGCCCTAATTCTTCACCTTTACTCTGCAAAGGCAAATATTACTGTTCTGTTCTACTGACAAGAACAATGAGGTCCATAGATGGTCTGAATGTTTTGCCCAAGGCCACACATGGGTAAGTGATAGCTGTGGGATCTGAACCCATAGCTTTCTGATTCTTCATGCTCTCCTGTCACTTATTTATTGCTTGTGAATTACGTCACCGAGTGGGGCTTTTGCACATTTGGATGTTTGATCACATTGACCCAGACATTCAGCCCACAGTAACCCCAAACTAAATGACAAAATAACCTACATGTTTACCTCACTGCCCTACCTTCTCCTTCTCCCCCTTTGTTTGTTCAGCCCCTAGATTAAAAATTTTGCATGGACATTAAAGAACTTATTTTGCTTTCAAAACCCTTATGTGCTTATTTCATTTGATACTCTCAAAAAGCAAGGAAGGGAGGGAAACTGAGCCTTCCAATATCCTGCTGAAGAAACTGAAACCCAAGAAAACAGTTCAGTGCCTGGTTTAATGTCACCTGCTGTCACCCACTTATTCTACAGATGGGACGCTTATTCTTGTCATGAGCTGTGTACCTTCCTGAGGTTCCTTTTTCTTAAGAAGGATGTCCATATAATTTATTACCCAAGCCAGGAGACTTTTGTGAATGAAAGAGCCTTCTGTGATTAATTAAGCTAGCACAACAGGAATAAACCAGGATCCCTGGGCAAACCTGAGCAGATGGTCACCCCACTTGCAAGGAACTTGCAGTCTTCTTTAAAAATCATCATGTCACAACTTTTGTGATTTATATACTAGCCTTGTAAGCAGCTAACAGAATTATTTCACAAAGTATATACTAATTATCATGATGACATTAATGATGGTTCATATTTATTGAGCAATTGTTACGTCCTAACTGCTTTAAATGCATTCTCTCAATCAATCCTCTCCGTAAACTAAGGAGTGAGTACTATAGTTTTCTCTATGTTACCAAGATAGAATCAGAGGGACAGACAGGTATGGTAACCTCGTTGTCATACTGCTGGTTGAGTCTGATTCTTAGACATGTATTCTTAACTACTCTGTGCTATTAGTTCTTCCACCTTGAGAAAAACAGGACCTGCATCATCTTTCCTGCTTCTTTCATAGATGAACAAACTAAAGTAGAGACACCAAGTCCTTCATAACTGTCACAGATTCCTACATGGGAGAGCACTATTTAAATGCAGTTTTTTTTTTCCTTTTCTCTTTTTGGGGGAAAGGGTGTTGGAGGGGCAAAGGGAGAGAGAAAATCCCAGGCAGGCTCCATGCCTAGCACAGAGCCCCAAACAGAACTCGATCTCATGACCCTGAGATCATGACCTGAGTCTAAATCAAGGCTCTGCTGCTCAACCAACTGAGCAGCCCAGATTCCCCTAAACTCAGATACTTTTATTTCCTATCTTCTCCGTTTTACCAAATAGTACTTCATGAATAAGAAATTCATTTTTCATCAACACGAGCGCTCACTGCATCATGCTCTGTCCCTATAATGTGTGCGTCAAGGCCTCCACCAACCACATTTCCTCTTACACTCCTGAGCTTTCCTTCTTTCCTTCTTCCCTCCCTCTTTCCCATTTTTCATTCTTTCTTCCTTCCTGTGTTCCATCATCCAACTTCTTTGAGGACCTGCTTTATTCTTAGCCTATGCTAAGAATATGGACATTCTTATATTGCTCTCCATTGGATACCTGACATAAAACAGTAGTGAACCCTGTATATACTTTTTTATGTCATGTTAGAAGTTTAATTTATAAATTAAGCACAGTAAGGGTTTAACACAATAACTAATACATTACAACAAGTACAAAAATATACTATAACAAGGGGCACCAGGGGGGCTCCGTAGTTAAACATCTGCCTTTGGCTCAGGTCATGATCCCAGGGTCCTGGGATCCCTGCTCAGTGGGAAGCCTGCCTCTCCCTCTTGCTCTCTCTCTCCTACTCTCCCTGTTTGTGTTCCCTCTCTTGTTGTGTCTCTTTCTGTCAAATAAATAAATAAAATCTTTAAAAATACATACTATAACAAAAGTTGTGTGAATGTGGTCTTTCTCTCAAAATACCTTCCTATACTATACTCACCCCTCTTCCTGTGATGAGGTAAGAAGATAATGCCTATATGGTGAGATGAATGATTGTGATGTCATGTTAGAGGACTATTCACCTTCTCAGGGTTCCTTGGATCTGTCTTGGACTGGCCAGTGTTGGCTGTGCAACAGCACGCAACTGAAATGTGGAAAGTGAAAGCACAGAGGTGGAGGAGGGGACCACTGTACTCTATGAGGGGACTGAAAGCTATTACTCAAGAGTTACTGCTGTCTGTGTCATAGTGACATGTGAGGAGATGCGGGAGCACCTTGTCACCTATAGATGGAAGAAGGATGAGGGGGAAGGTGGAAAAAAGTGAAGGAAGGAGGGAAAGGAAAGGAAGCAAAAGGCTTCTTTGAGGAAGTGCCATCATGGTAGAGTTGGCAGGCAGGAGGAGATCAACTGAAGAATGCGGGAAGAGAGTTTCTGTGGAGGGAGCTGTTATAGGACTTAAAAGTGGCTAGGGGGGCATAAGGAGATAGATCTTGAATGACCTTGAATGACCCACTATATGATGCCCACTTTAATGTGAAAGTTGGGGATGGTGACCACACCTCAGTCCACCAAAGGCAGTCAAGAGCCGCTCAGTACAGAGGCTCAGCAGCTACACTGACCAGTCAAAGCTGGCAAGGGGAGCCAGAGCAAGGGGTCCGACACACAACAGGAAGCCTATAGACCCCAGACCTCTGGGTGAGAAGACCATGCCTGGTAATTCTTGGGTATGTTTCAATATTTGCTATAAATAATAACACTCTGCTCTTACTATGTGCTGGGCACTATTCTGAGAATTTTATATATATTAATGGAGTTAATCTTCAAAACAACCCCATGAATCACTTAAGTACCCTTTGATCCCCAAACAACTCTTTGGTTTTTGATTAATTTTAATTCATTGTGAATTGACCTTACTCCGTCCCACCCAAAAATAGCACCATGGTTCTTTCTTATCTCTGATCCCAGAGTATGTGTTTGCAGTAATACTGTAACTGAAAGCTACCTGTGACCTTATTTCAAAGTGCCCTTCGGAGGATATTTTTTTTGTATTCAGTTAGTCCTCTAAGTTTCAGTGATGAGACTGACGGAATTTGCCTACCTACGCCAACAACACAGAGACCACTCATAGGATTATTGAGTATAACTTGCTCTTTATCATTCCTGAAATAAAGTTGCTGTATTTCTTTGGTGGTTCTTGGTGTGGTAGTGCTGGGGGCCAGCTGCCATTCTGCAGCTCACCAGTCTAAAGACCACTGTTCAAGTAGACACAGAAGGGCTGGAGGAGAGAAGCAAACAGATGTGGCAAGAGGAAGGAGAGGCACCCCACCTCTTGAACAACCATGTGGTGTTTCAGTGACATTCACAAATATCACAATCTCTTTTTGGAAGCACACCAAGTGAAAAATGATATCAGAGAAACATCTAGAAGTCAAAATTTGCCTCAAGTTAAACACATTTGTTAGTCTATTGTGTCTTAATATATTGCATTTCAATTTTACATACTCATAATTTATTACTCATATAGGAACAGTTACAAAGCTAATAACCAACAATCAGAAGGGACGGGCTCTAGTTTGATATCAGCCATGTAATAGCTGCAGAGTCTTGAGCAAAACAGTATCTCTGATTTGTCCTCTTTGAAATAGGCACATTACCCTCTATACCAGCTTTCACTGGCTCTAAGAGAACTGCAAAAACAGAGCAAAAACTTTGTAGACATCCAAATGTTTTTAAAGGATTATTAATGATTTATTATTTGAAGTTGTCTTTCTGGAGAGGTTTTGAGGTACCTAGCATTGTTTTAAATGGTGATGTATAAAACAACGATGCCTAATTACAAGTTCTTCAGTGTTGAAGTATTTCTTAAAAATGGTGTTTTATTTGTAGGCAGTACAATAAGAGTAGTTAATCAGAAAAATGAAACAGCATGAAAAGTTGCCTAGTTCCTATACAGTGAGTACACATGAGGTAGACTTTTATGATGCCTCTCTTACATAAATTGCTCTCATCATGAAAAACAGAAAACAAAGAAACAAATAAAAAAACCCAACTGTGGTAATTCAGGGCAAGAATAGAAACAGGATAATAAGAAATATACTTAGCTGTAGCAAATTAGTCTATCATAAATCATTCTTTGATTTTATTAACAGCTAATAGCAAAATTAAAAATGAATTATTCATGAAATTTGTCCACAAATACGTTCTTGAACTTGAAGTGAACTTTGATGAACACAGCTCATTTGGTTAAAAAAAAATTTTTTTTTTCACAGTTCTCATGCCACTTTCCTTGGATCGCTATCAAACAGCCACTTCAAATTACCTAAATCCATAGTAACCAACAAAAAGAAAGTCAATTGGAACATATCTATGCTCAATATTCTCCACATAATATTTGTCCCTGACAGAGTCAGTCTAAAGAGGTTTCTGTGAAAGAGTTGATTAAGATATCATAAAAGTTTTGTCATTAGTTATTGGGGGGAAATATAGAATGAAAGCTAATTGAAAATAAAGTTAACTGACAGTCAAGCTATACTTCTTCAGGTAGGTCTTTCTATTTTAAAAAATCAAGTCTCCACTTTTTTTTTTTCTAAATTTCTTTATTTATTTTAGGATTTATTTATTTACTCTGGAGAGAGACAGAGGGCAGGAGGGGCAGAGGGAGAGAGAGAGAGAGAATCTCTAAGCAGTTTCAGCACTCACAGAGCCCCATGCAGGTCTCAATCTCACAACTCATAGATCAAGACCTGAGCAAAAACCAAGAGTTGGATGAGTAAGTGACTGTACCACTAAGGCTCCCCTCTTCTAAATTTAAAAGTAAAGAGCATATGTTTTGTTCATTCTTTCTTTCAACATATATACATTGAGTATTTATGCTTTTCAAGACATTGGCCTCTGTACTGTACTTCAAGATGAGACAATATAATTGTTGCCCTCAAAATATTTATATACTAATTCATAGGGAAGACCAGACTATTCATACAAAGCTTGAAACAGAGATATGCTTTGTTTTTTGTTTTTGTTTTGTTGTCGCCATGACCAAACTTGTTTGAAGTTTGAACATCTGTTTTGGCACTTATATTGTTCCTTTGCTTTGGGTGATATAACAAATGAGGGTACAAAACATGTTAAGGAAATAAAATGCTGAATAATGCAGCCTTTCCCACAGTCCCCCTACCCCCAGGAAATTCCTTGCTTCTGTAAATGTGGCTATGCACAGTAGTTCAGGATTATCTTCATTTGGACTCTCTCCTGTGGCTGGGACTCTGAGCCCAATTGCTGGGGAGCCACATATGCCCCTGAGTCCTTCACCTTAAACTGATCATTCTCCAGAAATTAAAACAAAATTGGCTGTTCAGTTACATAGCAGGAAGATGTGCTACAAAAGAAATTACATTATATGCTCCAAAGACAAAGATGACCTTTGGATAATCTGTTATTTAGGATTCTTAATGCTCATGGTTCTATCCCTTGTCTGTGATAATTGAGAGAAAATATCATCTGTTTTATTTAACCTTTCCTTCTTCTGCAATATTTTTAAAACATCAGAGTCCATTCTTCCTTGGATCTTGGCTACATCTAGCTAAGTACTAAATGTATCTAAAGTAAGTACCACATATATCCAAATGAAACTATGCCAAGCACTGATATAATTCCAAACACTGATATCCTGAATCATTTGTCATTCCATATGCATTACTTCATGGATAATTTTAGTGATAGTTATGGTTAGAACAGGTCACAGCCTTGTTTTGTCTATGGCATTACATGCAAACACAATATATATTTTTTTAAATGTCTGCTTTCCCACCTAGCAGGATATCCACCACCTTTGTAAAACTGTTAGCACAGAAACAGAGTCTTTGGTCTGGAGAGGCACATGCAGTCAAGAAATATATGCTTTTTTTTGGCAAGAACTCCACAGAGATCTAAATCCTTACTCTTCAGATTAAGGCTCTTGGATTTAGAAGACTCGAGGTCCCATCTATTTTCATGAACCACAATCGAAGATCTATTTCTTCATGCTTAAAATGAAGAAATCATACCTGCCTGACCAGCTCACACTATTATGAGATTTTAATGAGATGCCTTGAGCTACTTTGTGTAAAAGTGCTTTTATCCTCTGAAATCTATTTAATTAAAGTTCAATGTTTGTTATCTTACCACATGAAAATGGTATCTCACTCAATATGGAGTATATAGTTGAGTTTCTGTAACTTATAGTCTCAAGATTAACTCAGGGCATTTTGGGAGCATTTTAGACAACTTTTTGGATGAGAGACCAATGTAGCTATGAACTGGGAGGATAATGGTTTCAAATAGAAGCTCCATATTGACTTGTGAGGATAGACGCTCAACAGGCAAGAACTATTTTGTGCTCAAAACAGCTTATTATGAAGCAAGTGCCCAAGAATTGATAGGGAGGCAAGATGACATTAGATAATTGCAAACAATATAGTATTATTAAAGCAAGAAATTTGGGCTGGAACTTAGGTCTTATGATATAGATCTATTATTTTACCTTTGTGTTGGACCAGTCTGGAATAGTGACGGGAACTTTGGTCTTTCTGTTAGTGAAAGAGACGATTTAAATGATGTGATTTTCATCATCAAACATTAGCTGATGGAAGCTTTGACAAAGACATGGTATATATTTATATGGAAGTAGAGTTATTTCTATACAATTTCTACACAATGGCTTCTATAATTTTAACAAAGAATGAAATTATAGTGTAATTCTACGAACACTTGCTTTATTACCTAGAGTCAAACAGAGGAACTTCTTGAGGAATCATGAGGGCAGGTGGAGGGATTTTTTTAAGCCCTGGAAAGCATCTCTAGTTAAACTAATTCAGCGCTTTCATTTTTTAAATGAGAGAAGTGAACCCCAAAGGAGTGAAGGTTACTGTGGTATTCCTTATTAAATTGCATCACTGTCAATCAAGGAAAATGCTCATCTTTCAGAGTCCGTCAAAGTCTGCTGTAATTCACTGTCTACTCACAATGGCAAAGCCAAACAGCTGGTTTTCACTGAGAAGATAAAAATGTGCTTCCCCGAGTTTGTGTAGCAATAGGACAGTCTTACTTTGGTTATATCTCAGAGAAGGTTTTTTTTTTTTTTTTTTTAATCTATGTTACCACCAACAATTTAGTGTTATAGACCCTGCTTGTCTACTGATCGCCCCTCTCTGTTTCTCAGAACGGAGAACTGGTGGAAGCTGTGTTTCTCAGAAGCAGGCACCTTTAAATATTGACAAGGGCATAGAGAGTGAACATCCTACAGGTGATAGAACCCGTCAGCATAGAGAAGACAATGTCTTCCTCAGAACTGAAATTTCCAAAGAAGTCAGTTCTGTGGTAGCTTAGTGAAAAAGGAAAGAAAAGTTGATTTCTGCATGATTTACTTCTAGCACTTTCGTTAAGGAGAGAAATTTGAGGTAGGACCATCTGTGGGAACTGATGAAGGCCACGCAGACTGTGGGATATAGTTGCTGCTCACGTCACTACCGACACTATCTCTTAGAAAACTAAATTTTACGTTCACATAATATTCATTTCTACAGCATGTTGAAAGGCTTTACAAAAGATGAGCTATCAAGTTTTGGGCTACATAGGCAATAATGTATATGTGGTACAAAGTTAAAAGCCAAGCTGGGAATAGAGTGAGGCAAACACAAAATTTAGGAGGAGGAGCAGAAAATTCAATAATCCAAAAAAAATTTTTTAATGTAATGTTTCAAATTTTAAATTTAATGCAAACAATCCACCAAAAACAATTATTTTTTTTTCATTTTTGCCCCAGACTCCTGTGCCTTGTGGCTCTGATGGAAAGCTTGGAAGATCAAGGGAAGCTGGAGAGAAATTGAGAGATTATATATTTTCATGGTATTGACTATCATAGCATTGGGATTACAGAGACTGAGTAGTTACGGAATTTTGGTTGGAGCTGGATTTGAAATGTCTCTATATAGATAGGCTTTATATTTACCTTGCTCTTGCTTTCCAGTCATTCTACACTGTGTATGTATCAGTGGTCATATAGACAGTAGTATTTCCTTTATCTGGTTCTTGATAGCACTATGAATTTTTAATTACTTCGGACTGAATTTAATGTCATTCAATGGACTAAAGAAGACATTCAGGACAACAGGGGTTTGATGACATAGAAAATGACAATGACTTTTTCACATGGAAATATGTTTGGGGAAACTCTGTTGAGAAATGCCTCCACTGTTGGTATCAAAGCTTCACAATTAATTAATTTACGTATTTGGAATGGCACATAGAGAGATAGCTTCAAGAAACGAGGGATTAAAAACAAGTCAAATGGTAGACATAAATTAACAAGCTGTTGTTCCCATCAGTTAGAAAAACTGACTTGGTAGATCCAGTATGAAAACATAGAAAAATAAACAAATAAATTTAAAGCTTACTACTTAGGAGAAAATGTATTCAAACCGCAGCCCGTATGTAAAAACACAAACTTCATTTAAAATTTAATGTAATCATATTATCTAAACCAAAATGGCATAAGGGAAATTATATCTCTAATATCTATTTTATGCATTTATCTGCAGTATAACTTCATGCACTGGCTGATTGAGTAATACTTCAAAGATGCAGATTCTAACTATTTAACTCAATTGCCAAGACAGTTTGATTGGATGAGATATTTAACATTATTATTTCTGAAAAAAATGTATACAGAATTTGGATATTATCTACTATACTTCTTTCTATCTGATATCAAAGGCAAGGAACTTACAATTAGGGGATGTTTGTTCCCTTGACTCTCAGTTGAGTGATTCTGACTTACTAAGACACAGTGAATATTTATACACAACAACATCTGTATTTACAATAATCAAAACTTTGCAGAGGTATCAATAATCATGAAAAGTCTCTCATAGAGTACGTGTTCAAAAACCAGAGCAAGCAGAGCAGGGAGAACGTTTCACACCAGAGAAGAAGATGGAAGGAAGGAAACAAAGGAATGACTAGAAACACTGATTTGTGACAAGTGTGGACCTACTGTGTGTCAGGAGGTCCAGGAAAGAACCTTTTCTAATTAAGACAGGCTGGATCAGCCCCAGCCAAACAGACAAAGAAGAATTGAAGAGAACTATAAAATTCAACCTATTTGAATTTTCATGGTCCATATGTTAGTAATTGGTACTGAGCCAATCTGAGCCACGGATCATGTTCTCCTCTGTCACGGTATTAAACACTATCCCTTGAGATTAACAAGGAGGATAGTGCTCCTAAACTTAAGAGTGAATCCACATTTTTAAGAAAAGCAAAGCATGCTCATCATATCACAGGACTGTAGAGTTCATTCCTCTTCAGGTAGCAATAATGTGTACTCATTTTGTTCCATTCGAAGATATGTGCTACCATGAAAATATTAATAATAATGAAAATTATAATAATTTCTAAGATGGTAAGAAAATCATGTTTGGTCATTAAACATATTTAAAAAAACAACTAAAATTACCCATTTTAACTAACAAATATATGAGCGTCTGGTACTTGCTTAGCCTTGGTCATTCTGGGAGAGAAAGAGAGCCTTGTGGTAACATTACAACTGATACCTCAGAAATTTATAGGATCCTAAGAGACTACTATGAACAATTATATGCCATCCAATTAGATAACTAGAAAAAAAGGATACCTTCTTAGAAACACATGACCTACCAAGACAATCAGGGAGATATAGGGAAAAAGAAAAGTGTGATAAAGAGTACTGATTCTCAAATATTGTTGCACAATATAACCATGTGGGGTTATAACGTTGGGGCTGCACCCCAGATCAAGTAAAATCCAAATCACTGGGAATGGTACACAGCTGGCAGTACTTTAAAAACTCTCCTAGGTGATTCTGATGTACAGCCAATTTCAGGACAAGTTTGGTGTTCACTCTTGAGTTTATAACAGTATTACCAAAACAGCTTATTAAAGTACAAATTGCTGGATCCCAACCTCAGAGCTTCCTTCTAATTCTGCAGACCTGGGATGGGAAAGAATTTGCATTTCTCACAAGTACTCATACTGCAGCCACTAAGGGCCAGGGGACCATATTTCAAGAGCTATTGGTTTAGTTAAAATATTAAACTGGACTTTAACTTAAGGAATTTGTAGCATAGTGAATGGATAAGACATACACAGAGAAAGTTAAACATATAGATTTGAATCTGTTAAGTATTAAATGAATGGTATAGCTATTCTAGTAAAGTTAGGAATTTTGAGAGGAAGACAAATTACAAATTCACAAATTACAGTAGGTTTGGATGTTCACTTCCTGGTTCTTCAAGAACAAATGGAATTTAAATAGGCAGAGAAAATGAAAGTCGTTGAACCTCGATGGTCATTGAGTATGACTACCCATGCAGAAGTTAGGTAGGGAGGCATAAAATTTGTTTAGGGGACAGGTCCCACTGGGAGCATTTTCTGGAAGTTGGTGCTAAAGATCTACATAGAAATCTGGGTTAAAAACAAAACAAAAACAAACAAAACAAAACAAAACAAAACAAAAAACCCAAAAGAGTTTATCCACCGACAGTAGGCAAGTTCTCAAAGACCTGAAGAGAGACTCTTATTGGGTTCTTTATTACAATGATCTCCCATGGCAGGTTTTCAGCTAGACTCCAGTGAACTCAATATTACATAAATCAAAACCAGAGTCCTATCCTTTGGAAGACCATTCATCACTTTCAGGAATGAGGCATTTTTAATATCAGCAAATTAAACACAAATGGATATTAAAAACTCCAACAGATAATTAATCAATAAAGGTGGAAGCAGAGGACCTTATTAGTTAGATAGGGATTAGCTGGTGTAGCTCAAGTGCTAGCTATAAAATTTGAAAATTAAAAATAATTGCACATGCCAGGAGTGATGGAGAGCAACCCAGAGAGACGTACAAGCTGTGACCTTCCATGATAAGCTCAAACTGAACAGACTATTGAAGCTACCCTGGCTTCTCTACTTCTCCTTTGAAATCATTTGATTCTAAAATCTCCCTGTACATGGGGTTTTTCACTTAAAACAAAAGCTTGCAGTGTTGGAAAAAAGGATTAGAAAGTTCTTTGAGTGTTTGGGATGATTCTAGGCAGGGAGTCCTCCTGGTCAAACAAAGAGTTTTCAAAATGATGGAAATACGTCCCTTGCTTTCAAAAAGACTGGAGGCTTGGGATTCAGCAGCCACCTGTTTTCCTAGAAACTGGTTAGAAAATCTGGCCTTGGCTCCCCATCACTCTAGCCCATTTGCTCAGGGCTACACAAATATATGTTTACCTTAAACCTCAGGTAGCAGCTGTGGCAGGTAGGAAAGTAAATGAGAAATGCTCTTCTGGAAATAAGGAGAAAAAGAAGTCATCTCAGCACTGGACAAAAAGTAGAAAACCCAGTTCTTGGCCAGAATTAGACTGAATAGGTTCTTGGAAAGACATTATAATAACGGTGATCATAATGACAGCAATCACCACAGTAGCTAGCTCTGATATAGACGTGCCAGGCACTGCTCTGAGCACTTCATTCTGATTAATTCATTGGAAGTGCATGCATTAATTCCTCGCAAGACCAGTGCATCATCCTCCCTATTTGACAGTGAAGGAAAGTGAGATATAGGCACGCCGAGCAAGGTGCCCAAGATCACAGCACTACTGAGCGAATGACGCAGCATTCGGATGTCGGTAACAGGATTTCAGAAATGGGCTCTTCAGCACTGTGCAAAACAACCCCAGCCTTGGATGAGTGAACAGTCACATGGAGTTTAGGATGAAAGAAAGATGGTGACATCTGGGCCATGTACCTGGGAGAAACCTCCACACTATTGGCAAAGACTGTGACAAGAAAGGATCAAATAGGGACAGTAGAGGACGGATACCTCTGATTTTCTATTTTGGTTCTGTCTAACTCACCCAAGGCACATTTATGTGGAAAAGATAAACAGAAAAGTGAACGCCAACATTATCAGCTTTAAAGCTCTGGTGATGGTATTTTCCCAGTCTCTTGTTACCATTATGCTAGTTTTTGTGAATGTGGGGGTGAAAGCTGTGCTTCTCAGTCCCCAGAACAATGGGTGGAAAGCAAGAGCTCAATACCTCTAGCCACATATTAAATGCATGAATAGTTTTGTTCAAAAACCTCTTTAATAGGGAGATTTCCAAGATTACTACGATCTATAAATAAGTTTTTATTTACTCCGTTTCCACTAGAATGTGTAAATGTAAATTTGCATATTTCCTTTATACCTATTAATGCTTCTCTTTCTTACTCACCTCAACCATGAGACATTTTATTAATAAAGAAGAATTTCAAACATTTATCATGCATCTACTCTTAAGTATGACACTGTTTTATTTGAATTTAATCTTCATATCAGACCTACAGTATAAGTTCTTTCTGAAAAGGTCTAGAGCCCACTGGAATATAAGCATCTAGTGATTATAGATAGGTCTATGCTGTGTCTCTTTACAATGCCGAGAATGTATATTTCTTTTGCTACAACAGATTAAGAGAGGGGCACCAGGCTGGCTCAGTCAGAAGGGGATGCAACTTGATCTCGGGGTAGTGAGTTCGAGTCCCTTGTTGGGTATAGAAATTACTTAGAGATTATAAATAAAACTTTTAAAAAGAGAGAAAGAATAAGCTTCTGAGTTTTTAGAACCTAAAACTTTACATATAATAATCCCATTTTGCTCAATGGCAAAAACCACACTTCTAATTGCATGGGCCAATGATACTTTCCTATCAATTCTTTCCTTTCTTACCCACGGCTTACCCATCTCCACGGCTAATACCTTGAATCGTACAATCCCCTGGCCTTATTATCCATGCTTTAGAGATAAAGAAATGGGAGTCTTCTCATGTTCAGGTAATTTTATTTCATTTATGCACAGGGAACTTGAGAGAACAAAGACATTCTGATTGGAGGAAAACAATAACATAATAAATAATTGGGTTAGAAAATAATAGGTACTACATAAAGAAAAAAGTGGGTCCAAGAAAAGGATATTATAAGAAGGTGTTATATATAGGTAGGATTTTCAATAAAATAAGCTGGTCAAGATAAGCCCATTGAGACAAAAACAACAGAACAATCTTGAAAGAAATAGAGCAAGCCAAACAGATATCTGGGGAAAATTATTCTAGGAAGAAGAAAAGCTAGAAAGAGGCCTTAAGGGGAGAGTATGCATGTCTGGCATATTTTAGGAACAGCAAGGAAGCTGTTACTCTGGAAGAAAGCAAGAGAGATGGTAGGTGTATCAGAGAAGTGACATGGACCATAAGAACACTGTAAGTGAAACAGGGCCATGGCAGTGTTTTAAACACAAAAATAACAAAATCTGAATTTTAGCTTAAAAAGACCACTCTGAGAAAAGATAGAAATGCATGCTGTTGGCAAAATGAAAATTGGTGCAGCCACTATCAAAAACAGTATGAAGTTTCCTCAAAAAATTTAAAAAATAGAACCACTATATGATTCAATTGTCTCACCTCTGGGTCCTCACCTTCAAGACGTTAAATGACTCTTCAAGGAAAATTGATGAATCTCAATGAAATCACTTTCAAGGGTACTGCAACATTACTTACAACAGCCAAGATATGGAACAACCTAAGTGTTCATCGATAGATGAATGGAGAAAGAAATACTGGTGTGTGTGTGTGTGTGTGTGTACACAGATGCGTGTACACACACACTAGAAAATTATTCAGCCATAAGGAAGGAAATCCTGCCATTTGAGACAATGTGGATGGGCCTTATTAAGGGTTTTATGCTGAGTGAAATAAATCACAGAGAAAAAGACAAATGCTATGTGATCTCACTTACATATAGAATGTGGGAAAAAAGGACCACTGTAGCTGCTGTGTTGAGAATAAATGCCAGGGGATGATGTAGAGGCATGAAGAAGAGTTAGGAGAATCCTGCGGATTGTAGATGGTACATGGGACCAGGGTGGTGACAGATAGTAGATGGTACCTGGGAGCAAGGTAGTAATAGCTGAATTTTGAGAAAAGGAGATCTTTCGATACATGTAAAAGATAAAGTCAGAAGGACTTACGACTTGTACATGTAAGCATGAGAGGAGAGGAGCGATGGCAGCCCAAGATCTGGGGCCTGAGCAGCTAGAGAGAGGGAGGTGACACCAGCTGATATGAGGGAAGCTTTACATGGAACAAGTGTGGGAAGATCAGTGGTTTAGTTTCAGACATATTTAGTTGGAAATTGCTATTAGCTATTTAAGGAAGATGTCAAGTGGAGAGTTGAATACAAGACTGGAGTTTAGGAAGGAAGTCTAGAATGGAGATACAATGTTTTAAACCATCTTAAATCTTCTCTTCTATGAAACTTAGTATACTTTAAGAAGGGACACAAAAGAAAATTTTACAGTTCTATGGTGGATCACAAAGTCAATACTTATGCTACCCCCGCACACCTGGAAACAAGAGCATTTCCTGAACTGCAGAGTTCCCTGTGCCCTTCTCAACGACCGCCTCCTCCCACCTTCCCTCAACAAGTGACTAATATTCAAATTTTATGGGTGTTCCTTTCTTTGTCATACACACACACAGACACACAAACCCCTTATATAAAATTAATGTTAAATGTATTCTTTTTTTTCCAATAATTTTTATTATTTTCTTATAAATATATAATGTATTTTTTTAAAGATTTTATTTATTTATTTGACAGAGAGATCACAAGTAGGCAGAGAGGCAGGCAGAGAGAGAGAGAGAGGAGGAAGCAGGCTCCCCGCTGAGCAGAGAGCCCAACGTGGGACTCGATCCCAGGACCTTGAGATCATGACCTGAGCCGAAGGCAGTGGCTTAACCCACTGAGCCACCCAGACGCCCCCATATAATGTATTTTTATCCCCAGGGGTACAGGTCTGTGAATTGCCAGGTTTACATACTTCACAGCACTCACCATAACACATACCCTCCCCAATGTCCATAACCCCACCCCCCTCTCCCAAACCCCTCCCCCCAGCAACCCTCAATTTGTTTTGTGAGATTAAGAGTCACTTTTGGTTTGTCTCTCTCCCAATCCCATCTTGTAATGTTAAATTTATTCTAATACAATTGACTTATTCACTCTTATACAGATGAGCATTTTGGAGATTTCAACTTTTAATTTGGGGACTTTGGGAACAATTCTACTCTGAACACTCTGGCCATGCCTCTTGGTCCATACATGTGTGAGTTTCTGCTGGGTATATATAGCTAGAAATAGAATTGCCAGATCATATGGCCAACTTATGCATTATCTTCAACTTAATACATAGTGCCAACCCATTTTCCATGGCAGTTGTACTCATTCATACTCCTATTACATCTTTGTCTCCATTGGGTATTGTTAGTCTCTAATTTTAATCATGTTAGTGACGTCTCCTGGTTTTAATCTACATATAAAACTAATTTAATTTCCTCTAAAGATACAAAGATATATAAAGACAGCCACAAGGTGGATGAAATAATCTAAGAAATTAAAGATGAGGTGAGTTTCAAGGAATAAACCCTGGATCCTCCAACGCGAAGAGATCAGGAAGAAAAAGAAGAATCAGCAAAGTCATTCACCTTATAAGTAGCAGAACTGAATTTCAATGTGAGTCTATTCATCTTCAAAGTCCACACTGCCTCAGACACACTGGGTTGTCTTAGAATTACACTCAAGGAAAATGCAAATAAGCTCAGGGAGGGAGATAACTTGTGTGCTTGTCACAGCAGAGTATTCTATGTAAAAATATTTTCCATCTGCTTTTGTGATGTGATATGTGTGTGTGATGAATGAAGAAAGTGAAAGATACATATTTGAAGGGCAGAAAAATATTAAAAATGTCTGTGGCGTGGGTCTCAAGGAATTCTGAAAGCTGATATTAGATTACTTATGCTCTTTCATTATAACCAAACATGTAGAAAGAAGTACATAGGTAAACATTGGGGAAAAAAGCGGGAATGGGCACAGAAAACTTTATTTTTTTCTTTTGATATCAACAACAGTTTTACCTCTGGAATAGATCTTGCCTTCTTGACTTTAGAGCTTCTTAAAACCAGAAAGAAAGTGCGATAGCTTAATTACAACCTGGTTCTGTGACTGTCTGCTATGCTTTAGCATGCCACTTTTCCTTCATTTTAGAGCAAAAGTTGTCAAAATGAAATCATGACCTGGGATAATTTTCACCCTCAGAGGAAAAATATGTGGAAACTTGTGGTTGCTTTAGAATTCAGAGTTATAATCACAATCTAACTTAGTTTTTGTCAGTGTTAATCAAGAAATAATTTTTCCCTGAAATGTTAATAAGCATTTTGAACTAAAACATGCAGGAGTAAGAAGAGTTCTATAGGCTCTTTACTAAGGTGTTCCAAGAATATTTCTTTCGTTTGCTCGTTCTTTCTTTCTTTTTAGTATTTTTATTTATTTATTTGAGAGAGAGAAAGAGAGAGAGCGCCTACAAGAGAGCCAGAGCACAAGCAGGGGAGGCGGAGAGGGAAGAGAAAGGGTAAGTGGAGGAGGATAGGGAGGGCGAGGAGGTAGGGGGATGCGGAAGAATCAGGAGGAAGGGGAGAGGAGAACGGGAGGGGCAGAGGGAGAAGCCGACTCTCTGCTGAGCAGGAAGCCTCAGGTGGGACTCCATCCTAAAACCCTGGGATCATGACCTGAGAGGAAGGCAGACACATAACTGACTGAGCTCCCCAGGTGCCCCTGAGAACATTTCATGAAATAATTTTCTTCCACCCTACCCTCATCCTGGTATCAGGTGGAAAATGGGTTGGTAAACAAAACATGAGTTATTTTCAGTGTCTCATCTGTGTTCAGCGGCCAACTGTCCCTGTCATTTGGCTGTCAAGGAATGTGTGCTGCTCCTGATTCTACAGCATCTGCCTAGCACACCATCACTTCTTGCAACATGGCACATACATCTTACTTATTCTTGCCTCTCTGCCAGATTTTGGTCCACAGACTGACTTTGACTTCTTCGTGTTTCTGAGTATCCTAAACATAGAGTGGGTTTATTCATCTTCAAGTCCATTGTCCTCAAAGAGTATTCATGCTAGCCTGAGCCTAGGCTCCTCCCAAACTACGTCCTCTTTTCTACTCACATACCTACTGTGCTTTTATTGGTTCCAGTTTCTTTCTCTATAACCAGGGCTCTTTGCACCACAGAATTTTAGGATGTTGCTTAGTTTTATTTTACTACATAAGTGTGGTGTCTTACTCCCTGTCCTTTCTCAAAGATGAAAGAAGGAAATTGGATTTATAAATATTTTTGAGAATTTACTACCATAGGCTTCACGGAGAGAAAAGACAATATAAAATCTATTTCCTAGCCTGCAAGAATTTGCATTCAAGATAGGGAGAGAAAGTATAAAAAGACTGCAAGTTACATAAAAATGCAAGACTTAAATAACATTTTAAGACCACAAGCCAGACACTAGAAGAACCTGTGTAATTGTGAGCAGTGATGAAATCAACAGTCAGAAAGAATTTTAAATGTAAGGGGATCTGAAGGAGTAGACTGGGGTGATCTGAAGGAGCAGAAAATACTTGTGCAGAATCTGAAGGAAGGATTTAACTGGAGAAACTGAAAGGAAGAGAGAGATTATGTTGGAATAATTACGTGAATAACTATTGGGAAGAAGCCTACAGAATATGAGGGCTAAAAGTAGAATAATTTGTCTGGAAGACAGATTGTCTGGTAGGTATGGGTCTTTTTGATCGGGGTATAGCTCCCACTGAGGGAGGGGGGGAGACAGACAGAGATACAGAGATAATGAGACCAAGAGAGAAATGAGAGATACACTGCAAGAAATCCTCTCATATCAGGACCGCCATAAAATTACATTTCTGCCCATCTTGACCTTTGTAACCTTGGTTCTAGATCTTTGTGCTTGTACTTCATCAGATTCCATTGACAAGGTATTCTTGATTTTCTACTTCAACCCCTCACTGATCCCTCCTGACTTCTGACATTTGTCTCAGTTCCCTTGTCCCCAAATTCTTGCTCTGTCTAGATTGATTCTTCTATGCCATCCAACACAACATCGCTCCCTACATGATGAGCTTTGGGGCTGCCTCCTTGGTGATTAGTCCCACGTGGTCCCAGACATCGGAAGTCCTATGGACTTTGGATGTCAGCCCATTGGCAATGGGTAAGCCACTGAAGACATTTGAGCAGGAGAAGAGAAAAGCAAAATGGACAACAGCCCTGATGGTGAAATGGCGAGCAGAAAACAGTGGGCTGTCCATGTGGGTTAAAAGATGATAGGAGGAGACCAATTAGTTAACGTACAATTCAATTTCACATAACAGATGTGCCCCTAGTGCTTCTAAATAAAGAGTCTGACTTCTTCCATTTAACAAAAATCTATACGTGTACCTTATTATTAGCTGTTCCTGCAACCATTAAATAGGGCTCTCCATTTCAATGTAGTAATGCTGCTACTATGGAGAACAAAGGGAAGATCTTGTTCTTCACAATATATTAAAACAACCCATGTATTAAAGAAACAAATTTCAGTCCCAATTCAAGCACAGGTCTGCTCTGTTCTGAACTGCAGCCCCTTTGTGGCTAGTGTAGCAGGCCAGGAGATTGTCCTCAAATCTCAAATCCTTTCTCCGTGAGGCAGTGAAGGGGTGTGTGTGTGTGTGCGTCTGTGATGGGTCAATTAGGATGAATACAGGGATTGTTTACTAGGGTAACTAGCAAAGCACCATTATTATTGTCCGTGAAATGGCTACTCCAGAGACTAAAGCCACAGCTAATCAATAGAAGGATATAGAGAGCAAGAACAGGCATAGAGCAAGTGGAGACACAGTGACACATTAACAATATTCAACCCAGATTGCATTTTCCTAGAACCCATGGAAAAATCTGCCATCACTCTCCCCCACCCTACTAAGGTGAACTGCCTCAGGTGGAGCTGTGGGAGAGGGGAGAAGGGAAGGAGGAACGGATGGTGGTCAGCAAGCAACAGATTTAATAAGGACGGAATATCTTGGGCACGATAATTCACTACATATATATATATATATATCAGTATAATTAATATTTATTATATGTATTATATATATTATATATAATTACATATAATATATTATATGTATCACTATAATTACCATTTTCTAATATCTATGTAGCAAACCTCTGAGGTAATTTTAAATTATGTCACTTTTTTACGGTGAGGAAAACGGAGACTCAGAGTTTGAGTAGTCCCTGCAAGCTCAAATGCTATTAAAGACAAGTTAGTTAAAGACAAATTATCCATTTATATTACATGCATTATCTGGCACTTGTCGTGAGTGAGGTTTGGTTATACATACTCAAGTGTGAGTCATTGCGGTTGGTACTGGTGCAACCCTTATTTACAGATGAAAAGACACAAGTCTGGGTTTCTGCATGCTCAAGCCTCTGACTCACATTGTTCTGTCATAATTTCTGTGCTGAGGCATCATCCTATCATCCTACAGATCCCAGGCAGGTGGAGAGCGTGGGATGGGCAGTGGTCTCGTGTACGACGGTGCAGAGTGTGGGATGTGGCGGAGGGTGACTCCCACATGGTGACCACAGGCTCTGGGCTCCCGCCTGAGTTACTCAGCCTGCCCAAGCCTCGCTTCTCTCCTCTGTAATCTAAGGATAATCACCCCAGCTACACTGCAGTGTCTTAGAGGAGTTCATGAAATAATATCCATAAAGCACTTAGAACAGAATCAGGCACATTCAAGACTCCAAAATCCACATTATTTTCATTGAGGCAAGAATCCGAAAGACAGAGTTTGGACAGAACGAGAATCCTCTCTCCTGGTGAGTGCACGCAGGCTTCAGCACACACAATACTGACATTTTTCTCATTTTAAAGTGTGTGAAGAGAAAGGATGCAGTGATCAACTCTCTCGGGTTTCCTTCTCCAGTCAGCCAGTAACTACCCAGACACCGATCAAGCCTTCCCTGTACGAGCCGTCTTCTGAACAAAGATGTTCTTCCCCACCACCCAACTTATCAAACCACTTAAAAATCAAATCCTTGCTAGTGTCTTGTTTTGAGACCACCAATTTCCTCTACAACCTTGTTCTAGGTTAAGTACAGATTTCTTTTCCCGGGATTCTCAACCTGGTGCATCCTCCCAATTCCCTTCTCAAAGCAACATCCTCAGCTTCCTCCGCCATCCTCCAGCCTGCTCTAGGCTTCACCCACGCTCCAGGGAGAATCTGGCACCTACTGCTCTCTCCCCAGTGCACCTAGCTGCTGCGGGATGCTCAAGTACCTACGAGTGTGGAGACCAGAACAGGCCCTATTCTAATGCTGATGGGATGCTATTGGCAGAGCAGGCAGAAAGGGCAGGACAGATATCCTGGCACGATTGTCAGAGGTGACACTGAGCTGGTCCCCACTGATGATCCAGAAGAGCAGATGGCACTGCTTGGTGATGGTCGTCAGAGAGCTGACATTTATGAACAAAACCCAAGGGAGTGAGTTGAGAACATTGCTGGGCTTTGTAAATAACAGCCAAATTCAGTGATCAGAGAGTTTCCAGCATGCTTGTAAGCACTGCAGAGGACTGCCCTCCCTCAGTGTACATATACTCATGGCACCACCACATTGCAAAGACACACACACACACACACACACACACACACACAATAGTCACCCCATCAGTAGCCTAACCTCCAATTAAGAGAAGATTTTATGCTGGTTTACAAGAGGCAGTGTGATTCAATGGGAAAATCCGCCATCCAGGAATTCAGGAGGCTTCTGGTACCAGAGCTGTAACTGAGTGGCTAAGCCCCCTAACTCCTAGTGGGAGTGTCCTCTCACTTCTTGAGCCACAGTGCACAGGGTTTTCAAAATACCGCGTGTAAAGTGACTCTTAATCTCACAAAACAAACTGAGGGTTGCTGGGGGGAAGGGGGTTGGGAGAAGGGTGGGGTTATGGACATTGGGGAGGGTATGTGCTTTGGTGAGTGCTGTGAAGTGTGTAAACCTGGTGATTCACACACCTGTACCCCTGGGGATAAAAATATATGTTTATAAAAAATAAAAAATTAAAAAAAAAATACCGTGTGTACATCTATCTCTTTGCACCTACCACGTTGCACGACAGTTCTCTGTCCACATATCCCTTTCACTCCACTAGATCGGGTGAGGGTGGTCACTCTTGGTAACACTTCTGGGCCTTTCATAGGTCTAGACACACAGATATATACAGATACACACACGCCCTCTTCTATTCTTATTAAATAAAAGGACAGAGAAGGTTATATCCCATTTGTGACCTGGAGTTTCTTTCAGTTATTCTGTAATATACACACACAGAGAAAACATTCTAAAACAGATCAGCATCCAAGAGATTTCAAAAATCCATCTGATTTACTGATATATTTATCCCATTTATTTTCTTCATTGACAGAATCTCAGTTTTTAATAATTTCTTATTACCGAGTTACTTGATTTTGCCAAGTTGAGGGACTTGTTATCACTTCCCCCAGGGGCCTCAGAAAGAACCAGAACATGAGATGTCCTCGATGCCTATATCTTGTTGGGTCAGAACACAACAAGGTCAGAACCCCATGCCTCTCCCGCTGCACCTAATCAGGGTAACACTCTCTGTAGTTTCTATACAAAATTAAAATTCGCCATGTACTTTGGTATCTATGATTTTGTCTGGTGTCTGAAATATATCTAAAAGGATACAGCTGAAGTCAGAACTCAGGTTCATTGTACCATCTCCTCAACAAATACAGTGAAAACTCTCCGCGTGGGAAAATGAAAACAGTGTGAGCACTGAACTGATACATGTGTGGGTGCCTCGGGCTCATCATTTCATATCTCTGTGTCTCTGGGTCCACTACTTTTCTCTGTGGGCTCAGTTTTCTCATGTATGAAGTGCAGACACTAACGCCTACCTCCCAAGATCAAGGTGAGGCATAAATGGGGTCAGGTGAATGCAACAGATCATTGGCCATTGGGGCTCCCAAGGAAAGCAGCATATGGTAGTCAGGGATCAATACAGGTGTATTCATCTCCGGGCCCTTTTTCTGATAAAGACATAGGGTGGTACTAAGTCTTTTTTAATCAGTTTAAAATCTATAGACTGCATATATCTTGGAATTATATTATATTATATTATATTATATTATATTATATTATATATTTTATATCATATATCATATAATAATAAAAGATATGATCTTGGAAATATTGTTCATCAACATCTTTTACTTGATTAGACTTTCAATCATGATTTGGGCCAGTGGCTTCCAGTTTACTTTTCTGTTGAGCCTCACTTGGCACTCTTGGCCGATTCTTGCTGACAGGACTGTGGTGGGTGGCGACATGCAGTGTGAGGAGGGTGTTGATGATTGAGGGTGAGAGGATGGCCGCTGAGTCTTGAAATCTTTCCATTTTCCCCTTGTTTATTTTTTATTTTGCCTTTGCAATTTAGAGGGTTCAAATAACACATGGTCATGATGTGGCAATTATTCAGCTTTGTCAGATCCAAAGTTCTGCTAATGAGGTAAAGCACAGAGCCTTAGGGACAGGGATGATGCACTTGGTTGTTTGCCTTGATTTAATTCATCAGATAAAGGCTCGATTTTCGACCTGCTCATACCAATTCATTGTGATTGAAGGAATTGGTTTTGTGCTGCTTTCTGTTTACCTCAGAAAATACTGTTATTGCTCTCATTTTACAAAATCCTCCTTCACAAAACTCAATGTATAAAAGAGACAAATTGCAGGAGAGTGTGGGCAGAGCAGGTCTGCCTATTTTACAAAGGAGATTCCTCTTAATAAAAAAATTCACAACGGATGCATTCTAGTGAATTCTGAGTCCTCTAAACCTTTTCATGCTTTCAGCATATTTGCTTCATTTTGTCATACGTTTTACAGTTTTCTGAGATAGTTTGAAAGTATGACTCAGGGGAGATTGTTCCAAATGCCCCCAAAGTTACCAAGTTATCAAGATCCCTTCAGTGTTGTGATGGCCCTCACATGGTCTTTTCTCTTCGTGTGCCCTGTTCCTGTTAAATTCTTCCCCCCTCCATCCCCTGCTCTCTCTGTACTTTTCCTCTCAACTTCAAGAAATCCTGTTCATTCCTTCATACACAAGGCAAGTATCATCTCTGCTGAGACCTCTTCTTAGCTTTTGCATTCAGATTTAGCCACCATTTACCTGGAGCTTCCACAGTTCTTATGTCAGAGGCCTAAAATAAACTTATCAGTTTATAGTATACAATATATTCCCCCCCAGCCCCCGTGAGATGGTGAGGTCCTGGAGGGCAGGGTCCTGGCTGAAAGAGCAATGAGGAACAACACCTTCTCCCAACTGCCTCAAACATACTTCACCCTTGACAAGATTTCACCAAGCTAATCCCCAAAGGTGTCCTAGGGAGTAGAGAAGTCCATGTCAGTCTCCTCTGATACTCAAATGCGTTCTCTACTTTTCTCATGAAATCTGATGGAAAACAATTTCAAGTTCAAAAATGTGAGTTACTTTCCTATCTCTTATTTCCTTCTGCATACTCTTGGACAAAAATCAATACTTCTGTGCCTCAGATGTCTTGTCTGAACAGAGGGAATAGATGACCCGCTCGCCTCAAATTATTTTATCCTCGATTCAGATCATAAAACAGAGTAAGAAAAATGTACCTTGGAAAGTAAGATCTTATTATTACTGGATAATATCTTATTATTATTGGATAAGATCTGCTGAATAATTTGAGTCTGAGCTGGAAGAACCAGATGGGAATGCAGAAAGCAGACACTAGCCATGCTCTGTCATGGAGGAAAAGCCTTTATGCTTCAAACTACAGAGACAGAGAAAGATTCGTGCTTTAAACAGCTACTAGGGGAGGCACCTGGGTGGCTCAGCGGGTTAGAGCCTCTGCCTTCAGCTCAGGTCATGATCTCAGGGTCCTGGGATCGAGCCCCACGTCTGGCTCTCTGCTCAGAGGGGAGCCTGCTTCTCCACCCTCACCCACCACCCTGTCTGCCTCTCTGCCTACTTATGATCTCTGACCAATACATAAACTAATTAAAATAAAAAACAAAAAAGGCTACTAGGATTGTTTAGGCTCCATTAAACTCTTGAACCATAGCTGTGAGATTTTATTTTATTTTTCTCTGTTTTGAGGAAGGGGAAGAGATGGCAGGCAATGGAACAAAGAGATGGAGGCTAGAATGTGCCTAATTCAAATTCTTTGGGTGATTGATCCAATTTTTATTTACAGTATCCTGTGTAAAAACTTGGATACAGAGTAAAAACAGGAACCAAGGGGGTCAGGAGGACTGTGTTCTAGATGTGACTCTGCCACAGCTCGGGCGGGAATTTGGCAAGTCCCTTAGCTTCCAGGGCCTGGGTTCCTCCATCTTTCAAATAAGGTGGGGACTCCTTCTTGTTGCTGTTTTCTCAGTACTTATGACACTCCCGGATCACATTAGGTATATGTTTCAATTATATAAATATAAATATGATATAAATATGTTTTCATTTATAGATAATATAAATATTATGTTTGTGTACTTGTATGTAAAGATGAAAAAGCTATAGATACATAAATGAAGGTGTTAGTCAAGAGAGTAGAAATGTCTTTTAGATATAACAATCAAGTAGAGAACGCATTATGAACAGGCCTATTTTCTCCTTCCTTCCTTCCTTCCTTTGAGAGAGAGAGAGAGCGCTAGCATATGGGGGGTGGGGAAGGAGCAGATGGAGAGAGAGGATCCCAAAGAAGCTTATGCTCAGCATACAGCCCCACATGGGGCTCCATCTCGTGACCCTGAGATCATAACCTGAGCTGAAACCGAGAGTCAGATGCTTAATCAACTAAGCCACCCAGGCACCCTATTTTCTTCTTGATAGTAAGTGGTAGAACTCTTTGTTTTTCTTTCTAGGGAGTCAAATAGAACATAGAAGAGTCAGGTAAAACATCACAGAAATCTTATTATAACCTTTGTGACCAAGGACAAGGGGTCCCCCTGGGATTCAGTTTTTTGACAACAGCTATTTAGATTGTGAAGACTGGAGATTATCATGAAAACCATGTGTCCATATCTGCCACAGGAAGATTCACTTCCTTCTTGCTTCCTCTCAGTGGGAACTAGCAGAGGGCCCATGCATAGTACCCACTCAATAACTTGTTGATTGCTGGTTTGAGATTTCTCAAACACAGTACAGTTATTTACCTACACATTTTAAATCTTGTGGGAATTTCTCTTTCGGTGAAGTTGCAAATCCTTCCAAAATTTCCTACTCACCAAAGGATGTCTTAGTAAAATATGGATAAGGAGGGGGAAAACAAACAAACAAACCTAATTTCACAGTAAGCATAGACAATCTCCAGGATTCTGTTCCTTTAAAAATTATGGTTCCAGTAAATTGAGTTTCTCATTCATGTTCAAGGCAGACTCAGAATGACTCAGAATTAGAAACAGATGATCGCTTGATACATCTTCTTTAGATTCTTCAGAACAGCAAATTTCTCCTTGAAATCCTCTCATACAACCCACCTTAATAGGATTGTACAATTCTTTCATATAAACCATTGAAACTGTGGGAAGAAAAGTAAATTGGGGGTCTGTTGATCCAGATATTCAGCAATAGAAAAAGTGGCTTTTTTATTAAAAAAAAATTTTTTTAGTTCATTTGAAAGCAAACGTTTAAACTTTCAAAAGAGGTTAATGGTGAGAATCAGTGCTTGAATATTTATATACTGTTAACACCAAATGAATCACAGGGACAAAGCCCAAGAGGAAGGTGTGACTCCATCACTCTGATTCCCAATGTTTAGCCACAAACACGGCATTTTTTTAGACCTGGAATTGTCCTATGAGTTCCATTCTCTCTGAAGTAACAACACAGCAGAACTATTAACCCTCTTTTATGTTTAACCATCTCCGAGGCAAGCTGGCTACTCCTGTGTTAATCACACTGAAAAAGTTTTGCTCAACTATTTAATGTACACGGTGCAGGTAGCAGCTACCCAGTGTTTTGTTGTGTCAAAAATTTCTACCAACATTTCATGATGTCAAAAATGCCTGGTTATTGGGAAGGTGACAATGACTAGTTAGTACAAACAGTACTAACAGTAGACATAATATCACCTCCGGGATAAGTATATTGCTGAAGGATGCCCTATCCTACGTCTGTCTCCACGGTTCATTACGACGGAATATATAACTAAAAACCAGTCACACTATTCCCACATCCCCGAAGCTCCTGGTCAAACAGGAAAATATCCAGCCAGCAAGGGAAAGTAAGCCACAGGCACAATGTGGGATCTTTGCAGCATCTCTCTGACCTCACAGACTGTTGGTGGCATTTCTGTTGATTGGTCTGATTAGAGCTGTTTCTCTCCGATTTTATTCTCACATTATTCTTCCTCCTTGTGTCTGACCAACTATATTCTTTCGAAAGAGAGTTTTATTTTCATGGAGTATTTTCTCTTTATCCTTCCTCCTTCTGTCCCTCCCTCCCTACTCCTCATCTATTTTGATTCTTCCCCTTCAAACCATTACATTAAAAAGAAGAAGAAGAAGAAGAAGAAAAAAAGCTTTTAGAAAACTCTTCATTCCTACCCAGCTGCAAAGTTTTTTACTTCACATTTCATTTTTAGGAGAGATGACTTATTTTTCTCACTTTGACCAAGCATTTAGTGATTGACCAAATCCAGATTCACCTATTTCTTTTCTTCTTATAGTAATGCCTTATTTATTTATTTATTTATTTTTGGTGGGGGTTGGTGTGAGGGGTGTTCAGTTTTATGTCTCTTCCTATGTTTCTAACCTCTTTACCTTTGTTGTCGTCTCGAGTCTTACTCTTTATTCTCCTTTCTTTACTGATCAGCTTTTCTTTACCACCTGTAGACTCACTACCAAAGTTATCAGCTTTTTTTGGTTGGGGATATTTCTTATGCCAAGAATGTTGACCTCAATTTTGAATCTTTGTCAAGCACAAAACTATGGAATAAATACACACACACACACACACACACACACACACACACACTTAGATATATGTGTATATTTTTGTCCATGCTAACTCTAATATTCCTTATGTTTTCTGGTACCCCCACAGCTGTATCCCCTCATAGGGATCTTTTTGAATTTATATAAAAATTTATATTTACCTTTTTATTTTCTAGTGATAACCATAGCCCCAAGATATTCACCATTTGATCAGCCTCAAACAGTGCTACCTATCTATTGTTTGAATTTGTTATACTTGGCCTTTAGAGCTCCTCAAGAAACCTGACCACTGACAACTTCTGTTGTTGTTTATAATGTAGCAAGACAAATTTACCAGTCTTTACCTCCACTAACGTCCCATATCCCTTTAAGCATGTAGCTTTCTCTTCTAAACCTGTTAACCACAAAATTTGGTTTGATTACCTGCACAGGTCCCACAAAGAAAACCATTCCTTCAACCCCTGTCACTTTCAAAAACCAACTTTCCTCATGGCTTTCAAAGACCACACCATACTATGTCAGATCAGAGACAAGGAAAAGGGGACAGGAAGCTCCTAATCAAAGAAACAAATACAACATTCAGCATTGATAATCCTGCCTGTGTGTCTGTGTCTGTGTCTGTGTCTGTGTTTGTGTTTGTGTATTTCACTGACTATTAGTGGCACCTCTTTCATCTTATATTTTTGAGAACAGGAGCATGTTTTTCCCATACCATGGCTATTTCATAAATATCATGTTATTAACCTTAAAAAGGACATACAAATTAAGATCAAATATCACCTGGCAGAAAATCAAAGGGAAAAAAAAGAGATCTTTTTTTAAGTTCTATATATTATTACTGTCTTTCCATTCTCATGACTTATCTACATCTTTCAACAGTCCTTATTACTTTTAAACATCTTGTCAGATACTTGTATTTAATTGCTACAGCTAGCTAGCCCCCGACGGCATGATTATTATCATTATCATCATTCTTCACTCTATAGAATTGCCTCTCCAGAGCTCCCTCCGCCCCCAGCATTTGGTATTAAAACTTACCGCTTTTCCCAACTCCCCCAGCTCCCAGCATTACCACCTTGTACTCTCTGGACCCGCCTGATGCGCGGCTGGGGGAGCAGCTGGCTTCGTTTTCTACCTCCATCTTACCCGAGAGACGGGAGGAGAAAAAAGAAAGAAAAAGTCGCCCGTGTCAGGTGCTTGCTCAGATATTAAGCAACTCTAAAACTGTGTCAAAAGAAAGGTTTAGTGCGAGGTAAGAACCATCAGCGTCGGGCTGGCTGCTGGTCCTCTGCTGGAGCGGGTCTCATAGCAACCACTTCAATTGCTTCCAATAAAAATCTGCCTTTGCATCCCCCCTCCCTTATCCTTCACTCTCAGGTCTCCCACGATTTCTCTCATTCTCTGTCTCTGTCTGCTGTCTTTTCTTACTCCCCTTTCCCTCCTCCGTTTCTTTCTTCATTCCCCTTCCTCACTCTGTCTCTCCTTTCTCTCTCCTGCCCCCTGCACGGTCACAGTTGTTAGAAGCACGCATTTGGCTACTTTCCAGGCTGAGCTGCTTGAATGGAGTGAATCTGAGACTTAGAAGATGCTCTGTCTCACAGGCTGACTTCTGTAGCTACAGCTTAAACGACACTATTTTTTTTTTTTTTTTAATCAGAGTCAGTTAATTAAGAAAGATGTCTGTTGCTTATCTCCTGGCTTCCATCTTCTTGCATGGTTTTCATTCTGGGAAAAGAGATGTTACCAAATGAGAAGAAAAAAACCCCAGTAACTCAGGGCTCTTAAGGACAGGTCTTTAGTATTGTTGAAATAATAGCTGGCTGGGAGAAATTGTTTCAGCTCACTTGACAGCTGCAATTCTAACATACGGAGGTATTTGAATTAGGTCATTGTCATGTTTGGACATGGATCATCCTTGTTTACACTAGTTTATTAAGGATAATCTCAAACACAAGGATTCTGCCAAGCATGAAAGAGATACTTAATAAATATTTTTGCTGAAAATTATGGCAGTATTAAAGATCCTGGAAGATTCTTTTTCAAATGTCCAAACTCCTACCTCTTATTTGAATTCTTTCAAATTCTGCTCTCCTCTACTTTGTCTGTTTTTCTTTGGGAAATTTCTGAATTATAGAGGTCTTAGAATGCTTTCAGTAATCACTAATTGTCATAGTCGGACCTTATCTTTCAAACAAGTAATGATGATGTTCTGTATGTTTATTGTCTATTTTATGACTGTGAAATTGTATCATGATTAGATGCAGTCATGTATTTGGTATACACAGGCTTACGTTTAGATGTTAAGCTTTTCTAGGAAAAGAACTATATTTAATCAGTTCCTTATGACTCCATAGTGCATGACCAAGCATTGGGCACAGAGGAGATAATCATCATATTTTTGTTGGTAATCAGAGAGGTAACAAATAATCATAGTCAGGAACAGAGGCTCTGGATCCTGATTGTTTGTGTTCAAATCTGGCCTCAGTTAACAGCTGTGTGACCTTGGGTAAATCACTTCACCTCTCTGTGCCTCAGTTTCTTCATCTGTAAAATGGTTTATTAAAACCCTGCTCTATTAACTCATTAAATGAGTTGAATGTTTGCACAGTGCTTTAAATGGTGTCTGGCAAATTGCAAGCACTATATAATTGTATGATATCATGATTATGATTATTATTTTGAGTTAATGGTGCTCCAGGCCTACTGTTTATAAGCACTCACCAGAAGAGAAAATCATCTCTACAAGTGTTTATTGATCATCTACATACCTTCTTTGCTAAAGTATCTTTTCAAAATAAATAAATCAAGATGTTTTTTCTTCATTACTGAGTTTTGATAGCTCTCTCTATGTTCTGCAAATATTTCCCCCCAGTCTGTGGCTCTTCTACAGTGTCTTTCAAAGAACAAGAGTTTTAAATTTTAATGGAGCCCAATTTGTGTTTTCCTTCCCAGCTTTAAAAATGAACCTGCCTTCTGGACACTCTCATCAGACACCCTGCTTGTATCACTCTTATCATCAGCAAGGTCAATATCATTCTGGGTCTCTGCAGGGAGCATATCACCCTCCAAGTTCTAGCTTTTAGTCCAGTCTCTTCTCATGTTTGACCTCTGTACCTGAAGAGTCCTATGGCTTGTCCTCCCTGAGGACAGTCTCCCTGTCCTTTCCCCTTGAACACTGCTCAATTCATTCTGTACACTGTCAGGGAAATCTACTGAAAATGCAAACCTGACTGACCCTATTGTACACATATTCATGATTAAATGCCTAAATAATACAATCTAATAGCCTAGAATGGCATGTAGGGACACAAAGCATTTGTATCAGTCTTGCATCATCACACTCTATAGAACAGAATCAGGCAAAGTGGGCTACTTGCTCTTCTTTCAACAAAACTGTCATTTCTATAATTGGATCTAATAAAGTACTGTAGTTGTAATACAATTATCCTTTAAATGATTCGTTGAAACTTTATTCCTCAATGAAAAGAGATATGTAAACAGTAACATTTTGCTTCAAGGTCTTTCTGGGTTTTGTTTCTACTTCTGGTGCAAAATTCTTATAACCTTGAGTAAATCTCTTGTCCCTCTGGCTATCTGTTCCACCATCTGTTACTCTGTTCTCCATGTCAGCCATTCTGATTTGGTGGTAAAACACAGGAATTGTCATGCCAGCTGTGTCCTTAGTGTTTTTTCTTTCCTTTTTTTTTTTTTTTTTTTTTTTTTTTACAATTATTTTAATATTGCTTAAGAGGAAAGAGCCCATGGAAATGTCTTTTAACAGTAAATAGATGAGTGGCTTGTCAAATATCAGTGGGCATTGTGAGAGGGAAATTTTGTGAGTTGGCCTTCTCCTCAATGTTGAGTGTATCTGTCCATGCTCCTCAAATGGAAGTGAGCAAGATTTTTCCCTATTTACATAGAAAATGAAATACATGAAGGGCAGGGAACTTTCCTTGTCATAAGGCTTTCTTTGTCTACCTCCCTCCTTTTTGAAATTCTAAGGTCCTCCACTCTAGCCCCTTCTCTTAAGTTACTAAGGGCCACAAAACTCTTGACTGATATTTGAATTTTTTTTTTAAGATTTTATTTGTTTATTTGACAGACAGAGATCACAAGTAGGCAGAGAGACAGGCAGAGAGAGAGAGAGGGAAGCAGGCTCCCTGCTGAGCAGAGAGCCCGATGCAGGACTCGATCCCAGGACCCCGAGATCATGACCCAAGTGGGCTTAACCCACTGAGCCACCCAGGTGCCCTGATATTTGAATTTCGAATCACTCTAATGCTAATGATTTTCAGTTTTAGTTAGTGAATTTTGTGAATTTGCATGCTTTGTTCCTTAAGCAGTGCACCCAAAATTCTAAGAGGGTGTGTGTGCACCCATGTGCAGTGTATTTGCATATCAGAGATGAGGGTGAAGAGGGAGGGAGAAAGAGAAAGTGAAAGGGAAGGGGGGAGGGAGAGAGGACAGTATCTTCCAGGTGTATACATGACAACTGAATGCAATAGTTAAGTAACTGAAGTCATTACATGGCAGATTACTAAACTCAGAAAAATCAATAAATGACTGAAGTTTATATCTGCTTTTGCTAACTTACCCTGGCACCTGCCATCCTTTCTGAATGTCACATGATTCCCTTTGAGTTCTTAAGTCCATCCAATGAAGATCCAGGTACTCCATGTTATTTCAGAACCACTGAGCTCCCTGAGCAAGATCCAAGTAAATGCCAGCTTATTTCTGTCAGCTGCTACTCACCTTTCTGTCCTTAGGGGATAAGCAATTTCTTCAAAAGGAATACATTAACCTATTTACATGGATATCTTTCTAAAGTCCTTTAGCAACAGCTCAAGTATCCAGTCCCTGTGGAAGCCATCTTACTTTACTCTAGGGAAAGGTTAGGCACATCCAGAATTCTTCTCTTACTTATCTAGTCACTTACAGGCAGACCTCCTGACATCTTTGTCGGTATAAGCCACCCTTCCCTTTATTAGAGCATTTACAATATTTCTTACAATGATTTATTCTCATTCCGTTTCACTCTACTCAAAAGTGGTGACCCTGTCACCATATTCACCTTTATCTCTCCAGAGTTTAGCATGGTTCCTGGTGTGTACTACATGATGAAGCCATTTTTATTTAATGAGGGAATTAATTGTACTAAGTGGTTGACTGTCTTTTGCACTATTAATTAAATTAACCTTTCAAAGTATATTATTTACTATTTGTATCTTAATGAAAAGATAAATCATGGAGGGAAGAAACAGTTAACAACTTAGTTGATAACCTCTGGGTAAATTCATGTTTGACATGCATGTTCTCACCATGAAATGTAAGACCTGTGTAAACCAGAAGAGAGCACAAAAGCTCGGGGCAAACAAACAAAACTAAAAAAGAGCTAATTTTGCAAATGGGAGGCGGAGGTCCATCTGCACAGCACAAGACTTCTGTATCACATGGACCTCCTCATGATAATACTCAGTAAAATTCACATTAGGTCTTAATAATTCTTGTGGAATAACTCAACTTTTTTTCCCCTGAAGGGTTACTAAGTTTGAAGTATGTGAAAATAGGGCAGGTCTAAATAACCTGCATTCATTCATTTATTCATTCTAACATGGATTCATTCTTTAAATATGGATTAACTTGCTTATTCTCAAAAATCATTCATTGAACTCTGTCTGGTTTTTTTTAGAAAATAAAGGAAAACACAATAAAGTCCCTGAGCTTGAAGTGATTATGTCCACATGTGGGAGAAAGACACCTATACACCAGTTTCTGGAATAAGCCAGTATGTGCCAGGTAAATGAATAGAGGGTTGAGCAGAGTGATAGTAATATGGGGAAAGGAGAGACTGATTTAAATAAAAAGACAAGGTGAGGTATCAAGGAAGGGGAGTATCTTGGACTAGATTTAAAACAGGACTTCAAATAGAAGATATGACAAAAACAGGGTAGTTAAAGATTAGAGAATATGAATTGCAAATTAATACTACACGGTTGATGCATAAGAACATAGGAACACAGTCCAAAGTTTGGATGGCAGGTGAATCACTACAGGCTATAAATTGCAGCATACAGAGTTTGGGTTTCTTTTCTTCTCTTTTCTTTCTTTTTGAACCTTTATCTTTAAACAAAGCATGGTGCCCAACTTTGAATGGTAAATAATACAAGCTTCTGATTAGAAGAAAATCAAGGTCTTGCTCAAGTTACTTTTCTTTAACTAAGCTTTTGTAACTTTTTCAAATCCCAATGATTTGAAACTAAGCTTGATTTCTATATATTTATTATTGCTGTAGTCATTCATTTCACTTAGCAGTCCATGATTTGCTGAACTGTAATCTATTTGAGAAATGAGCCCCTTACATTTTTTTTTAATATTTCCCATGATTCTGGGCCCAGGTCGCAACATATCAAAAAAGATCAATTAAAAAAAAGTTAAGACTTTTTTGACCAATAAACTTCATAGTAAAATCTGATGTGGTAACTAGAGATTGCAACTTTTACTATTCAGTCATCAAAACTGACTTTTACTTGTAAAAGCAAAATATTAGGGCTGATTCAAACACATGGACAAGATAATGGGGTGAATATTTAAACCACAGAAAAACAAGAAATTTTATATACTAATAAATTTCAGAGAGATATCCAAATTTTCTATATGTATCTTATTGACCAGAGATTTCAGTTATCTTTTACTTTCATATGTCTATGGTACAAATATAGTATGATAACTCTGAGGTTATATGAGATAATATAATGTTCAAGAAATATTTTTTAATTAGTACAATTTTGATACATTCTACTTGCTATGATTTTATGTTATAATAGATGCAAATCAATTAATTATCAGCTTGAATTGTTGAATATCCAGAATATACTGTGTTCAAATTCTGGATAAATAAAGGGTTACTGAAACTACATTAATGTAAAAAAATGGTGCCAAATCCCAAAAATGGTGCTATATCAGACTGAATAGATAATCAAAATTTTTAATATTGTACTTGGATAATTTATATTCTGTTATAAATACCACCACATAGCTTTGTTATTAACATTAAGATGGTAGTTTTCTGGCGTTTAAAAATTGAGATATTATGATTCTACTGAGAGTTAGTTGTGAAACTGTCTCCGTTTCCCCTGAGAGCAAAGAAATTAGAATTGGAGAGGTACCTTGAATATATTTAGGATAACCTTCCATCTGGGGAAGAGATCTCACATTCACTGATTACTGATCAATTCTTTGAATAATGAGTAGCAGAGAGTTTAATACTTTACAAAAATTCCCATTCTGACAGCCTATGATAGTGGAAAAAAAGATTTGGAATTAGAAAGGCCTCATTATTGATCTAACTTCTTTTACCAACTTAGCAACAGTATGAAAATGGACAAATCTTCTCACCTCTCAGAACTTTAGTTTCTCCTCTGCAAAACAAAATCCTAAAGTATTTGGTATTTGTGAAGTTCAAATGAGATGACATAAATTCGGTGCCTGGGAACGCTCATTCATGGTGTAAAATCAGAATATTAGGAAGTTCACTCATTTGTCAAACGCCATCCAAGAAAGAGAGAAATGGTCTGTGGGTCTGAGTCATTTCTGTCCTATACAAGTGAGTACTGAGTTGAAGCATGGACAGATCAGTGGAAGAGGTGAATGATTTGTGCCAAATCATGGAGCAAACAACATTTAATGCTTGAGACTGTTGCTCTTTCTAATGTATGTTATATAGAAGGGTGTGTATGTGTAGGAAGGTAGCAGAAGAGGGATCTACGAAACTGTTTGGAAGTAAACTGATGCCCCTCCCCCACTTTTTTTTTTTCTAATTCTGAGAAATTTGGACTTAACCAGCAGGTGGTGTGAAACCAGGGGTAATGTTTAAGCAGAGATGTAATATGAATGAGTGTGTGATTTACAAAATTTGCAAAGCCCTCTCTAAAGGTAGTGTGTAGAATGGATTATAATGAAAATAAACTAGAGACCAAAAAAATGGCTTAGGAGGGTCTTTCAGTCATCCAGCAGAGAGTAGAAAATAATTTGAACTCGATGGAGCAGGCTCACAGCTGAGAAACTGGGAAAGGGGAATGGGACCCACATCTCATTACTAGAGGAAACTTGGCAGATATTAATGCTCCATGGACCTGGGGGAATAAGAAACCAGACAGGAACCAAAACTGGCTGACGTGTTTTGCTTAGATCACTGGTTACAACCGAAGGTTAACAGTCTCACTGCTTGAATGGAGAAAATTAACAAGTCAGGAAACAACAGGTGTTGGCAAGGATGTGAAGAAAGGGGAACCCTCCTACACTGTTTGTGGGAATGCAAGCTGGTGCAGCCACTCTGGAAAACAGTATGGAGGCCTCTCAGAAAGCTGAAAATAGAGCTACCCTATGACACATCAATTGCACGACTGAGTATTTACCCTAAATGTAGTGATCCAAAGGGGCATGGGCACCTGAATGTGTATAGCAGCAATGTTCACAATAGCCAAACTATGGAAATAGCTTTGATATCCATCAACATATGAATGGATAAAGAAGATGTGAGGGGGGTGTGTGTGTGTGTGTGTGTCTGTGTGTGTCTGTGTGGGTGTGTGTGTGTGTGGAATATTACACAGCTATCAAAAAATGAAATCTTGCCATTTGCAATGATGTGAATGGAACTAAAGGGTATTATTCTAAGTGAAATAAGTCAATCAGAGAAAGACAGTTATCATATGATCTCACTGATATGGGGTTTTAAGAAACAAGACAGGATCATCGCGGAAGGGAGAGAAAAAGGAATCAAGACAAAACCAGAGAGGCAGACAAACCATAAGAGACTCTTAATCTCAAGAAACAAATTGAGGGTTGCTGGAGGGGAGAGATGTGGGAGGGATGGGGTGGCTGGGGATGGACATTGGGGAGGGCATGTGCTATGGTGAGTGCTGAGAACTGTGTAAGACTGATGAATCACAGACCTGTACCCCTGAAACAAATAATACATTATATGTTAATTTAAAAAAAACAGTATCACTGCTTGAGATAAAAAATTGAGAAAGTGTAGCAGGGAGGAAGTCAAGAAGGGAGATACGAATAATGAGTCAAATTTCTATTGCATTAAGTTTAAGGTACCTTTGGAATATCTGGTTAGATATATAAGGAGAACAGTTTCAAAAGATAAGTTTGGAGTTCAGAGGAAAGGCAGAAGCTTAGAGATATGGATTACAGATTAGGAAATCTTTAGTTGATTAGTGGGAAATGAAAACAACAAGGGATGAGATTCTCTATGGAGAATCCTCTTGCTAGAAAGAGGAGAGAAAAAAGGGTATCTTTATGAATGGACTATAATCAGCCAAGATCATATTTGCTGAGTTTTCTGTACAAGGTAATTGGATAAGAAATTTTTCATCATTTCCTTATTGAATCTGCACAATAATACTATGAGATATAGATCCATATTGCCAAGAGGATAAAAAACAAATATTTAGGGGTGCCTGGGTGGCTCAGTGGGTTAAGCCTCTGCCTTCAGCTCAGGTCATGATCTCAGGGTCCTGGGATTGAGCCCCATGTCAGGGTCTCTGCTCAGCAGGGAGCCTGCTTCCCCCTCTCTCTCTGCCTGCTTCTCTGCCTAATTGAGATCTCTCTCTCTGTGTGTCAAATAAATAAATAAAAATTTTTTAAAAAAGAAAATGAAAGAAAAATTTAAAAATATAGAAATAAATATACAGAGACATAGGAAAGCCACCAGAAGAATAGAATGCAAGCAAGGAGAGTTGATCAATCCTATTGGTCATGTAAGAACAGAAGTGACAGTATGCCATTCCATTCAGGAAAGGAGAGCTCACTCATGAAGAGAGCAATCTTGGTAGAAAAGTGAGCACAGAAGTGAAATAGTAAAAGCAAAAGAAATGAGGAGGACTTGAGGAATTAAGCACATATATACATTTCATTTCAAAAATTTGGTAGCAACAGAAGAGGGTGTGATAAAATCACATATTGTCCTAGTTTAAGACATGACTTGGAATATTTATAAAATTGATAGGAAATCATTCCTAAAATATAGTAGACACAATAGTCATATGTAGCAATTAATATTCTTCTCATTATGCCTATTTAAAAATAGCTTGTCAAAGATGCTACAACTAGGGAACAAGAAATACCGAGACTTGGTCTTAATTTTGACAAGGAATACTTAATAATCGTTCATCTTTAGCTTTTAAAGATATGTTTTTTCTTATTTCAAGCAGAGATAGTCAATTATCATATGATTTCACTTACTTGTGAAGCATAAGGAATAACATGGAGGACATGAGGAGAAGGAAAGGAAAAGTAAATTGGAGTAAATCAGAGGGGGAGATGAACCATGAGAGACTGTGGACTCTGAAAAACAGCTGAGGGTTTTGGAGGGGAGGAGGTGGGAGCTTGGGTGAGCCTGGTGGTGGGTATGGAGGGCAAGTATTGCATGGGGCACTGGGTATGGTGCATAAACAATGAATTTTGGAACACTGAAAAAAAATTAATTTAATTTAATTTAAAATATTAAAAGATACATTTTCCTCTTTCTATAATTTTTTTAATAACATTTTATCACAGTTCTGTGACAGGTCTTGACTTTTTAGTATTAGTTATATTGTTTGGTTTTGTTTTCAGCTAAGAACTTTCTTTTTTTTTATAACCTATTGTAAACTTTCCCTCACTTAACTCCAGACAATCATTCTTGTCCTATTATCTTTTGTGACTATAAATAATTTGCTTTGTTTATTTTGTTACCTTGACGATATTTATAGATCATGTCATAGAGATCCTCCCTTGGAGACCTCTCTTTTGTAGACTGTGTAAATTTAGTCCCTTATGTCTAAACTCATATGTCTTGTCCTCTAATCCTGGGATATATTTTATTGACCTTCTGAATTTTTTTCTCAACTTACCTCTATAGCCTGTCAGTATTGCAAGAAGAAATTATGCTGGAAAGCTAATAATTTGAAATGATATCTAGTAAAGAACCAAGATATAGCTTCTCTAACATTCTAATTAAAATAGACAAAGCCAGGGAACAATAAGGCTAACCAGAGAAAACAGTATCATTGACATTTCTGGACCTGGCTTAATGAGTCAATCAGTCTGCTGTCCCCAAAATTAATAGAGAAATCTTTGAAATTTATATACTTTCTGCACCCAACCCCAGCTTAGGAATGAGGATTTGCACCAAACATAAACATGGATCATTCCACTTTGCAAACACCGATTTTGAGATGGTCAGAAGCCCACTTTCCTACCACCTTCTAAGAAAATCTATTCATAACTGCAACTCACAGAATCAGCAGTATGTCAGGTACATGAGAGGGGTATGGATATTTAAGTATTGTACCCTGGAAAATTAGTCTCAACAAAACCAGAGAAATGAATAGCCCTGGAAGGAAGGCATGCTAAATACTGTAAATTCTAAGTACTCCTGTTCAAAAAATAAGAGTGAGGACCACCAGTCTGGTTAATCAAGTTCAAACAGATCCATACATCTGAGGATGGATGAGTAACCAAAAAAGGAGTTCCTGAAAAATACTGTGGCACTAGAAATAAAAGTTACCATGATCACAAACAGAAAACTAAGATCTCTGAAAATCTTGAACTCTTCAATTTTTGCTCCAAAAGAATATTTATAAATTCTTAAATGTATACCAGAATACAACCCCTATAGAAAAGTAGAAAGCCCTAAAAGGAGAAGAGTCTCTACACAAAAGTAGAATGCTATCTGAAGACAAGGATCTCAGGATAAAGTAGAGTAATGGGGGACACAACATAGCAACTATAAAGTAATTCATGTTACTGTAGTACCAGCTACCAGTATTGGCACATAGTAGGTTCTCATTAAATATCAGTTCCTATATGTAATGACAACAAACTGATTAAAAATAATAATAATAGGAAATAGTATTGAAAATGAAAAGAAACTTGTTTCAATAATGGAGTTTAACCCCAAACCAAAGATGGCAAACTCAGATCTGACATTATTAAAACTTAAATCAGTGAAAGCGGAGAAGAAACTTAGAATTCTCCCCAGGATACAGAGGAAAGAAAGTTGATGACAATGATGACTGAAATAAGAGAGTTGGAGGATATTGGACTGTCACCCTACTCATTCTTCTCCTCATTCTTCTTAGAGAAGGAAGGGTTAGTGCACTAGACATAGTGCTTGGTTTGATCATAAGGTCAGAAGCCAATTGCTGCAGGAGCAGGTGAAGGGCAGGGAGGAAGTGGAATTTTTTTTCCCCTCCATTTAACTGCTATGTGTGTTTCTTAGACAAGAAATATAAGGAGTAACATCTTGGAAAAATACCAAACAGAAGCTAGAAGAAGCTACTCTGAGGAGGACATCCAAAATAACACAAAATATGGAAGCAATGGAATTCCAGCAAAAACAAAAGAACCCAAATCAGACACTGTGGAATCCTGCCAGGAGAAATTTCCTGAACTGATAAATCCATGTTTAATCAAGTGTTTTCATTTGTTATATGGGGAATCGCTCTTCCAGGAATGAACTTTGCCTAGAGAGAATCCAATTTCCAGAAAATATCAGTTAATTATTTAAGTTCAAATAATTCATTCATGTGTCAGTTACATTTTGAGTCCCCATAAGAGGTCATATTTTGTTATTGAGCATTGTTCATTAAGATGCATAAGAAACAGTGTGTTGGTCTAAATGAAAATGGATGGCCAACAGGAAACCCAAAAAATGAAACGGAAGTCAGTGGAGAAAGAGCTACCAGGGGCTCAACCCATGTAGCTTATGTCAAATCAGGAACCCCTGACACTGATTGGGAGAGTTCTGGGAGCCAACAGAGCCTGCCACTGCCTTAAGCCTTGAGTCATGTTAGTTCTGCACTCATCAAGCAGAATTCTGGTATCAATTTGCTCTTTGAAGAAGGCAATGTGAATCCTGAGTTCCAGAAAGACTTTGTCAGTCACCTAGAACCACTTCTCCATCCCTGCAATATCTTTTACATCCAGAGTTGTATTCATCCAGCTCTGGCGTGATACTGAGAGCTCAAGATCAACCAATTCCATGTTTTATCATTGGGATTATTACAAATAACTTACCTATATCAAGACAAAGTCTTTCGCTTATCCTCTGCTTATCTTACTTCCACCTTCAGAAGTGAGGTGGAAACAGTCTGGTCCCACTTTGATGAGAGAGTCCTTCACATCCTTTAGCACAACTACTCTATCCCTTCTGCTCTTCTTTCTCAGCACAGCATTTCCATGACAGTTTTGTGGCACAGATTAAGACTCTTTAGTATCCTAATAACCTCCATTTAAAGGTCCTCTTCTAAATTCTTCCCAGTGCTATAGCTCTGAAAGCTCATCATATCTGTCTGTCGACCCAGACAGCTATTCTAAACATGACATTCCTCGCAGTGAGACTGGAGAAACTGATAAAAATCACCTGCAATTGTAGTATCCAACAAACATTCTGCACTGTTCTATGTGGCCCCAAAACCCAACTGTCGTAATTATTGGGTTTAATTGCTGCTTTATCTATGTGTGGCAATGGTCTCCATTTTTTTTCCCCAAATGTGGATTTGTGCTTGGATGCAGAAATGCCTCGAACAACTTCCAGAGACAGCAGAAGCCATGAAATATTCACTAGCTGTGCATTTCTCCTTGCTTGCTGAGGCACTTAGTGACTCTCATAAATACCCCCAAATAGACCAGGAATGTAAAGTGTAGTGGATTTGGGTGGTTAATCTCAATCTCCAATGGGAGAAAACATTGGCAACTCCAAGGAAATAATGTGAGCTAAATGTTAGACAAATTAAAAAGTAAGATCAAGTCCTTACTGAGATTGGTAGGTATTGATTCATTGTGAGACTAAGGACACACATTAAGCCTCTTAAAGCATCAAAAGAATGCTACTAAGGTATTATTGGGCTTGCAGAACAAAGATCAGGATACCTGATGGAAAAAATTACTATTCACCAAGAATTACAGCCCTTAGTTCTCTGCAGGCTGTGAATGGAATGAAGTTGGCTAAGGACTGAGTCGGAAATATCATTAGATGTCTGTTAGATACATAAAGTAGAAAGTAGGAGTCTCCCGAATTGAAACCCTGCTGGGCTTTCTGGAGACAGCAACACTAGGAAACTTAGATTTTCAAACAAGAGAAGGACTGGTTGAAAATAATTTATCTAAGTTGTTTTTAGTCATGAACAAGTTTAGCATAAATTGTCTTTTGAATTATTTTGAAGACTCTACAATTAATAATAATAATAAAATAGTCTCAGAGCAGCAAAAGTATTGAGAATTTGTCCCAGAGAAATTTGCCAGCTAATTAGGGACCCCCACAGAGGGTCCTGCTGTGTCTTCTTGAATCCTTTCAATGACAGACAGCAAACCACTCTTTAGCATGAATCCAAGGTACCAGAGATGGTTCAGTTAGGGACCCAGCACCAGAAGATATTAATTCTCAGCTTTGCCTTCAGTAATGAAGCTTGCCTTCAATAATAAAGCAAGATGCTTTACATTTCCATTTCATATAAAACAAAACAAAAATAAAATAAAATTAGGAATAGCATCCTTCATAGACTATACAAATATTAGTGGGTTTTGTTTATCCTACAATATAAAACAAACATATAGTATATGATTCTTTCGTTGTTAATTTGTTGAGGACTGTAATATATTGAAGTGAAAATAGTTTATTTATAATTTCTTCCTATTTGCTTGAGTTTTTCTATGTAGAGCCTCAGAGTGCAAATGCAATCCTTCTCGAAAATAAATGGTCAGATGTTTGGAAAAAAATTATTTTTCTCCAGCTTAGATTTGTCTTTTGGTGGAAAGTACCCTAAGTTACGGCCACAGTTTCTCTTTCAACACACTCTCCATTAGACTGCTTACCTTCCTCTGAACATATCTGTTCTCTCAGTGCCGCTTACAAAGGTGGGCTTCTAGCCCCTCTCCAAAAAAAGAAGTAAGTGTAACCTTTCTAGTATCACTGAGTGTTCCTGGGTATGATGGGATGAATCAGAACCAAAATTCTATGTTTTTGTTTAGACATCTTTTAGCCTAGTTATCTGTGCATTTGTTAAAATAATTTTTGTTTGATTTTTACATATGAATGTTCATTCAATTCCTCTTCCCTTTACCGTGTATTTTGTGACTGTTGCTTCACAAAATAGACGGTCAAATTTTTTAAGAGTGGAAATTACTTCTTTGAAACCCTAATGCCACCTGGCTAGTTTGGGCTCAGAGTGGGTCCCCAGAGAGATTATATGTTAAATTGAGTCTAATTGAACTGTGCTTGAAACTTCAACAGACGGCAGCCCAGCTAATGTATCAGCAACCTCCTAAAGGAATAATTCTTTAAGTATTCTCCTCACACAAGGTAAGAAAATTAGAATCTCAGGAAAGAAAAAAGAAAGCTGGCAAAGACCACCTGCCTCCAATGCAATTAACCTCTGTTCGTTAAAAGCCTTCATTGTGAATATTCAGTGTCCATATGTAAGTCACGCAATAATAGCATTGCCACAGCATCACGTCAAAGCTTAGGACAGGCTAGCTTCCTTAAGAAAATGGGTACACCTTGATCAGAACTTGCTAATATGTTAGAGATTATTCCCTTTAAAAAGCCTACTTCACATCCAAGTCCTTGCATCCCTGAATAGCATCCCAGTCTCCCAGTACATTTAGTTATTTCCAGATCATTAACCATTTGATTGAGAGACCATGGGGAATGGGGAGAAGAGGAAGTGGAATTGAAAGCTCCAGGTTTGGAGCCACTCCTGATTGAAGGTCAACCCAGTAAACTATTGAACGTCTGGGAATGAAGATCTAAGTCAGAAGCAAGCAGGGATTTGACTTTTAAAAGCTGTGTCTTCCCAGAGAATGGGCATGGAGGTGATGCCATGGGGTGGAGATGCGGAGCCCTCCCCTAGCTCCCCACCCTTGCCCTGCCCCCCATGCCACCACTGGGCAGGGCTGTTCCTCAGACATTTCCTCAAACTGAGTCTGTCTCTGCCATTCAGCCTGCTCTCCTGAATCCTGGCTCATCCTCTTCACAATTGAGAGCTTTTTTGCTCTATCCTCTCGTGTGTGTGTGTGTGTGTGTGTGTGTGTGTGTGTGTGTGTGTAACATGAATTACAGCCTTCATTCTTATATTTTTTTCGTTCTTTTATTTTCCTCTCAGCCTCCTTATGTATTCCGAATTGTGAGCATTTTCTTTTTCTTTCTTTCTTTTTTTTTTTTCCTCCTTTCCTTCTTCTTCTTCTTCTTTCTTCTTTCTTCTTCCTTCTTTTATCTTCTTTTTTTTTTAAACTATTTTAGGAAAATAAACAACTTTTGTGTAGCAGAAATTCTGACTTTTTTTTTTCTTCAGATCAAGGATGTGTTTTTAGACAGCTGAAGACTCCTGTCACATGCCTTAGAGTGGGAGGGCAGTCCCAGAGAGAGAAGTTTGAGTCAGTCGGCTACAAGAAATCCAAGAAATAACCCAGCTGCCCCCTTGCACTGGCGGTGGGAAGGATAGCACTTGGGATTTCGCCCTCAGTGGAGCATCGAGCTGCCTTTGCAGCTGAGGGAACACAGGGCTTTCTGAGGCAAAAGGTCAGGTTGGATTCTCCAGATTGTGATTTTGAGATTAATGAGCCCCCCGGGGAGCTCCACTGGAGAGGATTTTAGAGAAAAGTTTTTCAAATAGGGAAGCCAAGCCTCTTTGAGCAAGGTATCTCCACACCAAGCTGTCTGTGTAAGAAAAGAGCCTGTTTTTTCCAGTGCATGGCACATTGCCATGGGGGAAGATTCAGAACTAAAAAGTGTTTACATTTTGAGTTGAAAACAATTGATTTTCATAAAATGACCAAAATCTGCATGCAGCTCTTACTAATCCTGTACTTATAAAGGAGAAAATCAACCCCACGTGCAAGCAGGCCTAGTTTTTTTCTTCCCTGTCATTTTTTCCCTCTAAATAAAAATATAAGCTCTTTCAAAAACTAATCAAAATCATATTTGTGCACTGTTTACAGATATAAGAAAGCCAAGGAAGACTAGAATAAAAATTAAAACTCAAAGAAAAATCTACATTTTGAAGGTGAATTTGGGAATTAATGCCACCAGATATGGCCTTATTTTCCGTGAAGCTGTGTATGAGGTAAACTGACAATGAGACTGGGAAAAGTCTGCCTCACACTTCCTAGTAGCATATGCTACAGGTGAATGATCTGTTTTTAATTTAAATGCCTGATTACCATTTCTAAATAACAACCTGATGAAATATGCATTTTCATTTAAATGGGAAGTAGGACATTTTGAAGGGAAAATAAAATTTTACTGCAATGTACAAAATATGCTCAATTTTGATTACTAATTTGCAGATGGAAAATAATTCAGGTGCTTTTTCTGACTTTACTTAAAAATCATCTTAAAGACACTTTTCAAGTACTTGGAATGTGTACAGTACAGTTTTCTGTGATATTGCTGTAGATATCAACCTGCGTCCGGTATCTTATCCACTCATATATCAGTGTATGTGTTTGCATACTTTGCTCAGGACTGTCTGTGAGCTGAGATTGTATGGGAATCTTGGATAAATTGGTCTTACATGTAAGTAGAGTATATGGTCACTTTTAAGAGCAATTTGGACTCTTACCTTCAAATGTCTACATCACACAAATGTCCTTGTGTTACAAAGTCCAGTGATTTAAGTATTCACAACATGTTTGGGCATCATTTTAGAGATGGTTTATTTATATCTCTTCATTTTACACATTAAAAATCTGAAATCTAGGGGTGCCCGGGTGGCTCAGTGGGTTAAAGCCTCTGCCTTTAGTTCAGGTCATGATCCCAGGGTCCTGGGATTGAGCCCCATGTCGGGCTCTCTCCTCTATGGGGAGCCCGCTTCCTCTTCTCTCTCTCTCTGCCTGCCTCTCTGCCTACTTGTGATCTCTGTCTGTAAAATAAATAAATAAAACCTTTAAAAAAAATCTGAAATCTAGAAAGACTTGGAGATTTAACCAGGCTCATCAACTCTCTTGTTAGTAGCTGGTTAAAGACCTTAAACCCAGGTACCTTGATTCCCAATCTAATGATCACTACACACTCTGTTTCTTCTCCCTAAGTTCTACTTTTAAAATCTAAATTAAGGCAAGTTAGGTTCAGACACTAACCCAGAGTTTTTCCCTTTGTTACTTTCTTGAATGTGGTTTTGCTGTTGGGGCCCACAAAGAACAGGGATGGGTGAGGAATTGCAAGATGGCCTAGTTGGAAAAGGGAGGGTGAAAAGATACCCAAACAAATTGGGTTGAACCATGTAAACACATTATTTTAGAGAAACCTTCATTTAAGAAATATTGGAGATTCCTTAAAAAATTAAAAATAGAGCTACCTTATGACCCTGAAATTGCACTACTGGATATTTACCCCAAAGATACAGATGTAGGGAAAAGAAGGGCCATATGTACCCTAATCTTCATAGCAGCAATGCCACAATCGCCAAACTGTGGAAGGAGCCAAGACGCCCTTCAACAGACAAATGGATAAAGAAGATATGGTCCATATACATAATGGAATATTACACCTCCATCAGAAAGGAGGAATAGCCAACTTTTGTATCAACATGGATGGGACTGAGGAGATTATGCTGAGTGAAATAAGTCAAGCAGAGAAAGTCAATTATCACATAATTTCACTTACTTGTGGAGCATAAGGAATAACATGGAGGACATGAGGAAAAGGAAAGGAAAAGAAAACTGGAGTAAATCAGAGGGGGAGATGGAATGTTGAGAGACTGTGGACTCTGAGAAACAACTGAGGGTTTTGGAGGGGAGAGGAGTGGGAGGTTTGGTGAGCCTGGTGGTGGGTATTAAGGAGGGCACGTATTGCATGGAGTATTAGGAATGGTGCATAAACAATGAATCTTAGAATACTGAAAAAATAAAATAAAATAAAATAAGGAAAAAAAATATTACATCAAACCATAGTAGCTCTCTCAAGACAGGATTCTGATGATGCCCTTTTTAATTGATCATCCCTATCACATTCCTGACTCCTCACCCCCTAGGTAGAAAATGCTGTAATGAACATGAATGCCAAGGTGCAGAAGCCGGTGCCCTTCACATGTCATTTCCAGTGTGGAAGTGAGATTCCTGTATGCGGTAGTCCAGGGGGAGATGGCACAGGCAGGCCCTGGAGGCTTCCTGCGAGGTGTTAACACTTTGCTTTCTTTTTGTTAATGGAGAGATTCCTCCCACCATCTCATTTTATTAGGTGCATTATAATTGTGCCTCTTTTGGTATTTAATATAAAAGATCACATGTCTGATCCATGTAAACCAAGAGCAAGAACCAGCTCATTTTTGATGGGTCAGAAGTGGATTGATTAAAGACAGAGTGATAAGCGGGCTGACAACTGCACTGGATGTGTCCAGAGGGCAAAAGTCTAAAAACAGCAGAAAGGATGGAGGAACTCAGCTGGAAAATAGAAAAAGAAAAACACCAGAAGGGATTTAAATCAACTGGGCAGGAGCTAGCTTTTCCCTCCATTAATATGCACCTGTGCAACCTTCTCATTTCACCACAGAGGAACCCTGGCTGGAAGGAGAGGTGACCGGAGCCCAGCTGTGTGTGGTGTTAGCAGGAGGAAGAACTAGGCTACAAGTGTGCATAACATGCATGGGTGCTGTTGCTCGGGTGTTAAGGCCTTACAGGGGAAAATGGTCAAACAAATAGATGATTCAAGGAAAAGTAACACTGACAATGCTGTGAGGAGACTATTGATTGGTTTCCTAAGACAGAACCCCTTGGACTTTGGGGAAAGAAAGAATGTCCTCATTGAGTAGGCCTGGGAACGTGCACACTAGGAGAGATCAAAGAAGAGTTAGTCTGGACACAGAACTCCAACAGAATGGTGATATTATGCACATCAGGCTCTTAGGCAGATACTTCATCTACCCTCTCATTTAATCCTCAGTTAAGTAGGCATGAGGTAAGGATGACTATCACCATCTGTCAATGAGGAAAGAGAGGTCCACAGCTATTAGTAACACACCCAGGACCACCAAGGCAGGAAGAGAATTTAAAAGTTGGATTGTAGCTTTTTCCTAATGTCTCATAGCTCCTCCTATATAGGCATATTACAAAAAGCAAATAAAGCAAATAAAAATATATATAAAAACATTTTCTGAGGTTTTCTGCTATGTAGTATGGAATAGCAAGAGTAGATATCAACTTATAGGGATGGGTTCCTGCAGGCACTTTGCCCAGAACTTGGAGGAGAAATCAGCACCACAGTTTCTCCAAGATCTATCTATTTCCTAGGACACAATCCTTCCCCATGAATCTGGCGCTGGTTCCTGTAGGTCAGAGGGACTTCCACTCCTTTAACCAATAGAAAACTTACGTTTGAACTCATCAATACACTTGCTCTTCTGTAACAGACAGCCTACTTTTCATACTTTCTCTCTCTTTGATCCTAAGTTAAATGCCCATAAATTCAAAAGTTATACATCGTGTCAGTGCAATAAGGGAAAAAGCTGCTGGTCATAACCTATAGTTTTCTAGGAATTTAAAGATCAGAAATTCCATAATAATTGCTTTCAAGCTTGAGATGGTCAAAAATGTCAGTGTTGAGACTGAAAAGTTATACAAAGGAAGGCTATCCCAAGCACAGGGAGCCTTCAGATGATCAAATTCTGTTCCATTTCACCATATTCTATTCTTTATTACCCTGTTGATAGAGATAGAAGTGATAATTCCTCAATTTTAGAAGCTCCTATAGACCAAGGTGAAGGGTACATAATTCATGTGATACCTCATGGTTTATCCATTGCCTGCTTCATCTTCCTTCTCTATCAGCATTATTTAGTGTAGCACCTTGTGGGAGTTTTCCAGAGACCATTCTTAATGGAAAGAGTTTTGAATATTGTAGCCAAATTTAAAATCATCCAGACTTTTCAAAATTGCCAATGCCTTAGCCATAAGAAGACTGCTACAATTTTTGCCTTTTAATATGAGGAAAAGTGATTTCTAAATTGAGAAAGAAAGATAATTTCTTTTCAAAAACATATAATGCCCTACCTCTCAATTCTATAGGCTCATAATTACAATTCTGGATGGGATCCTAAATTAATGGGACTGATATTTCTATAAGCAGATTAAAGCTCATGCATGTTACTCCAAAGTAATCCCTATATAATGTTATTATGGTTATTGGAGCTATTTTTGAGATACCTAAATATTTTAGCAATTCTTCTTCTGGTCTTATCTTCAGGTTCAGTTCAAACAATAGAGAATGCATAAGCCTCATAAATTAACTGTTTTTGAAATTATTAATTATCCTATCCAATAACTATATCCAAAAAATTTACCTCATACTTTATGGAAATTCCCAAAGAGAATATCTAAGATTATTTTCAGCAAAACAGCATCTTTGCTCTAAGTATACAGTATAATGGGCCCATTGGTACCCATTAGCAGCGTCTATAAGAAGTTGTATAAAAACAGTTCAGAGGAATGCCTGGGTGGCTCAGTGGGTTAAGCCTCTGCCTTCAGCTCAGGTCATGATCTCAAGGTCCTGAGATCAAGCCCCACATCCCTCTGCAGGGAGCCTGCTTCCCACACTGCCCCCCGCCCCCTGCCCACCTCCCCCCGCTGCTTGCCTCTCTGCCTAGTTGCAATCTCTGTCAAATAAATAAAAATAAAATCTTTACCAAAAAAATTTCAGAGGAAGAAGAGCTGAAGAAATCTTGAACTTCATTTAACACTAAATTTATATTCTCTAGCTCCTAACAAAGTAGAATATTCCTGAATTTAGTCTTATTCCTGGACTTCGGGGTTCAAAGCTCTCTAGGACAGTTCTGTGGGCACCTTTGAATTTTTGTTACTGGGATTTGTGACCCTTCCCAGATCTGGTCTCTATGACTGCATAGGGTGTCCTGCTTGGACCCCTGGCTCTGATTATTCTCTCAGGATTCCAGAAGTGATGTGTCACTTCCCAAGATCCTCATTTGGAAAGCAAGTAAAAATAACTTTCACTGGAATATGTAACCCTAGTGTTTGTTTAAAACTCAGTCACATTACTTGGAACCAATAATTAATAATTACTTGTCTCAAGAGCTGGAGTGGGATTAAATCCATTTTCCAAAATAAATATGACCCTGATCATAAGAACAACAGAAAATATGCCAGAATATGAACCAAGCAGGTGCCAGTGAAGACAATCCATGTGGCTCTTCTGTTTAGAATCCTGTCCCCAATTCTCCCCACTCAAGTGGTCTCTCCTGCTAGAGTTTCCTTGGACCATGCTACCATACAACTTCCTCTTTTCGCTATCTATGACATCACTTCACAATCATTAATCCATTTGCCTATAACTACTGCTATGTTCTGTTAAAATATCCATTTAAAACCTTTAATATTTTTTAATTTCTTGACTTGCTGGTTTGTTCCCCTGAATGCTGAATAGAATGTACGCTCTGTTAGAGCACCAAAAATGTCTAGCTCTCCTTTATATGCCCTAAATCATGAATAGGTTTTAATGTTACTTATTATCTGATAATTTGATAAGGATTTCTTGCACAGACTGGCTTATCTTATAGGTATAAACATTCCATTTCTGAAAGTGTTGCAATTTTATTAATATTTCCTATTTCTTTTTCTTACTTTCTTTTTGGACCCTTGGAATTGTGGACAGAATCTCTGGGTTTGGGAAAAAGGGACAGGCTTTCATTTCTGAATTCCCCCTGTAGCGTGCACTTGACTTGAACTGAAACATGACTGCTGAGGCTTGGTGACCTTAAGGAGAGTTAGGGAATAACAGAAGAAGCCGCGTGAATGGAGAACATTCTGCTAGTACTAGTGACCAGAATATACTGGAGGGCCTCATTTTATTTGAGAATTCTCTCTATGACAATTATCCTGATGTTTGTGACTACTGTTTTAGATAAAATCCCAGAAGTCTACGAATCATAAATGTGTAAAATCAATAGGTAGCAAATTCAGAGTCCAAAAGATAAGATGAGATTTAACAGAAATAATGTTAACTCTTACACCTAGATTTTTTAAAAAATATTTATTTTTTTGAGGGAGCAAGGGAGCGCATGAGCAGGGGGGACCAACAGGTAGAGGGAGAGAGAGAAGCAGACACCCAGCTGAGCAAGAAGCCCAATGTGGGGCTGGATCCCAGGACTCTAAGATCATGACCTGAGCCAAAGGAAGATGCTTAACTGACTGAGCCACCCAGGTTCCCTTTATACCTAGATTATGTGTGTGTGTGTGTGTGTGTGTGTGTGTGTGTGTGTGTGTTTTCCAAAGTATCTATCAGAAAGTATGTATCAGCAGATGAGACTGGAAAAAAACAATCTCCAAGTTTTGGTTGCCTGCAAGTTACAGATCTGACCTCTATGAAAATCAACATTAGCTTACATTAACAAAAATACAGTCTAAATCATACTTTCCTATACTCTATACTCATCACTCACACCTGAGTACAGTCTTCTGTTCTAGATAAAATATTCAGAAAAGTTGTTGATAAACTAAGGCAAAGGCACAGCAGACTGGCCAGGGTGGTAAGAAGCTTAGAAACAAAGCTATCTGAGTAAGAGCTACCAGAGGTAAAGATGTCAATAAAAGGGAAAGCTAAGAAAAATAAGATAAAGAGGGCTCTCCAGATATTTGAAACACTGATATGGGGACAGAGGGATGTTTGTGTTGTGAAAACTATTGTTAATCACTGTCTATTAAGAGAAAGTTCAGCCAAAGAGAGGTTGCCTGACAAGTTGAGCTGCGCACACTGGGACCAGATGACGCCATGGACAGGAGCTTCTGATAATGGAACTGTTCACTAAATATTGAAGAAACAATGGTTAAAGATCCTAAGAAGAGATTTGAATTCTGCAGATAAGATGGCCCTTGAAGTTGTTTCTCTGCATCCTGAGACACAGATGCAAGAAATAGAGAATCAGAAGGACTTCACTTCCAGCATAAAAGTCAAAGTTACCATTAAAACACTCAATATGTATTGCATGGAGCACTGGGTGGGATGCACAAACAATGAATTTTGGAAAACCAAAAATAGATAAAATAAAATAAAATGAAAAAATAAAATACTCAATGCTTTTGAGTCTTTCTAAATTTTTAATATGTTAAAAATGTTTTGTGACATTAAGAGTCACTTATGGTTTGTCTCCCTCCCAATCCCATCTTGTTTCATTTAGGTTGCTGGGGGGAGGGGGTTTGGGAGAAGGGGGTGGTATTATGGACATTGGGGAGGGTATGTGTTTTGGTGAGTGCTGTGAAGTGTGTAAACCTGGTGATTCACAGACCTGTACCCCTGGGGATAAAAATATATGTTTATAAAAAATAAAAAATTATATTAAAATAGCAAAAAAAAAATGTTTGTTGAGGTTTATGTACAACACAGATCAAACTTTATAATATCAAAGCAAAAGCAACATTGTCTTCCCATGGCATGTTTGGCTTCACTCTACAGTAACTATATCACAATATTTGGCTACACAGGACGGCCTGGACCATATAGGTATTTGTCAAGGAGGATATTAAAATAGATTGGCATACAATTAATGCCTATGTTTTGTTTTGTTTTGCTTTGTTTTCCTTGTTCATAAGCAATGCTAAGCACATGCCATCAAGGCCAAGGAAATAAACTGAACTTCATCCTTCAGGATCACAAGCAACATGAATTCTTTTAGCTCCTGAGAATAGGGGGAGAAACCTACTATTTCCCACTTTTTTTTTTTTTTTTTTTTTTTTTTTTAGAAAAGTTCACCTAATTTAACTGCCACCTGACTTTTATGTTCCTTCCTGAAGGGATGCCAGATATGATAAGGACCTAATAAGTCAAAAGCCACTTTTGGCCTCATTGTCTCTTTGTGTTAACAAAGCCTCATAAAAGCAGACGGATAGTCCAGGCCAACTTCTTTCTATGATCAGCCAAAGATAAACACTCTGTGCCTTATCAGCTGAAAAGGGAATTCTTCATTTTTATCGAAGAATAGACTGTAGTTGCTTAGTTTGAAATAAAAATCGATGGCTCTATTTGGCATTGTTTTTAAAAAAATCGTTGTTTTTTTTTTAATTTTATTAAAGCAGAGAAAAACAACTAGATCTTCCAATTATTTTCCTCCCATATAAATCCTGAGTTAAACAGTGAATGCTAACTCTTGGCTAACAAACTGAATGAAAATGGAAGTGTAGATTCTATATAAGCTGTCAGGAATTTTAATGAGATCATAAAACCAAATTCTCTCATTATAATTATTTTAAACAAGTCATAAAAAGTTTGTATCCCAAGTTTATACCCAAAGTCTTACCCAATATAATGCCCTGTACTAGCTCCCATGGTACTATCTCCCAGACCTCCCCTCCACTCACCTTTACAGATTGCTCTGATCCTACCCTCCAACCCCTCGGTTCACAGTGACCCCCTAGGCTTTTATTTTTATATTTTTGTTACAGTTATTTGAGAACCATGTATTGCACCTGTCTGGTTTAACTTTTGACATAGACCATCCTGTTTTCCGGATGGACTGTAATATTCTCAAAACTGGAAACCACGTTACCCCAGTTTTGCAACCTGAGGTGCTTTATGAGTGAACAAAGGACATTAAAATCAGTGACTGGATCTGCAGAAGTTTGTCTGCCAGAGTAGTAGGAGACTTGGAATTAGAACACAGGTTGCCTGACTCATGAGGCCAGATTCTTTCTTCTTCATCACCTGTATCGGTTGCACCTCACTCCGAAGTTATTGGCCACTATGGAGAAGCCCATAACCCATATAATGCCTTAACTCTTCTTTCGTCTTTATTTTAAAGAGATAAGGGAAAGTCAATGATGAACTATATGTAATGGGTGGCGTTTCCATCAAATAGGGCCTCTGAAATATTCTAAGTTACATAACAATATAAACCACTGTCAGTTCTGCTTATGTAAAGCCAGTCTCTCAGGGAGTGTGCAGGCATAGTGATAATGCTATAGGCCAAGCAAACTGGGCTCCTCTGTCCTCAGGGAAGCTGTACTCGGACACAAATGTATGCCATTTGTGTCATGTCCACCATTATTTCTCCCAAAGCTGACAGGTACATTCTGGCTTTCTAGCCCTTGCATTTTGACTTTGTCTGATGTGATACAGTAAAAGAGAAACTATAAACATAAAGAGAAAAACAATCAAATTCTGTTTGTCCATTAACAATTATTAGTGCAAAAGATATAATTTCTAGTTACTAAACCTAAATTAATGGTGTGGAGATATGTAGTAGCAATAAAAATGTTCATAACAATTTCCTGTCTAATTACTTTCTGTTGTTTTGTAAGTACAATTTGTGCCTGAGCATTCAGTCAGAAAGAGAAGCAAGAAAGAATGCAAAGGGAACATGAGAAAATGCCTCATCTTTAAGGAAATGATGAATTTGAGGCACTCTTATGACAAAAAGGAGGTCATATCACTCTCTACACCATTTAATGTATAATAAAATCAATGCGGCTTAAATGCAGGAGAGACGATTGTGACCTAAAATAGTTTGTGACAATTCCTAGAACCATGTCTCAGAAGGTAAGGGTTTCTAGCTATCGCAAATATCCAGTTTCTATCCAACTATTTTCTGTAGTCATGTTCTTAAATATTGGTCCTAATGGCAATAAGAACAATAAGGTAGTTATAATATTGATAACTGATGTGCTTGGAGTTTACTATACGACTGGCATTAATCTCAGGATTTTACACATATTAAAAGACTTAACTCTTCACAACAATTGTTTGTACTAAGTATTTTTTTTTTTAAGATTTTTATTTATTTGACAGACAGACCACAAGTAGGCAGAGAGGCAGGCAGAAAGAGAGAGGAGGAGGAGGCAGGCTCCCTGCGGAGCAGAGAGCCCGATGTGAGGCTCGATCCCAGGACCCTGGGATCATGACCTGAGCCGAAGGCAGAGGCTTTAACCACTGAGCCACCCAGGCGCCCCTTGTACTAAGTATTTTTATTGGGTCCACTTACAGAGGAGGACAGTGAGGCAAAAAGGAGCTAAGCAACTTAACTATGGTCACACAGCTACTGGAATTCGTCAGTATCATCCGTGATACAATATTGCCTCTTTTAGCTATCCAACATTTCCCTTTTTATACGCATGTATTGAGTATGTACCTAAGAATTTAATTTTACTTGTATCTTGATGCCATAAGATACCAGAGGAAAGTAAAAGGCTAGCTTACAGGGGCACCTGGGTGGCTCAGTCAGTTAAGCATCAGCCTTTCGCTCAGGAGGTAATCTCATGTCGGGCTCCCTGCTCAGTGGAGAGCCTGCTTCTCTCTCTCCTTTGGACCCTCCCCCTGCTTGTGCTCTCTCTCACTCACTCACTCTCTCAAATAAATAATTTTTTTTAAAAAGGGGGGCACTAACTTATAGTGAACATACAGTATAGATAGATATTAAACAATTATAATACAGTCTGGTCTCATCAGTGACTAAATAGAAAATAGAGTCAAAAGTTCTTCTAGGAACCATGGTTAGTATGCATGAGTTCTTGCTAGCTTGATTGTCAGAAATTAGCCTACCTTGAATGTTCCTCTGGTTTCTGAAAGTATCCACACTTGCTACTACATGTAGGCTCAAGCTCAGCCTCCTGGTGTTTATGTGTTTTTGTTGCTGCCTCTTTTGATGATACTCCTCTGAAAATTATTTTCTCCTGGATCCTACTCTCTTTCAGTTATCATCACTGGGCCACCTACACCTTAATCCGCCAGTAGACCCAATGGTTCCCTAAACCCAAAAATTTTTTACAAAATCTCACTAAGGACAGCAGGATAATATAGAGAACTATTGCTAACTGAAATAACAGTATTTGGACTTTCTAAGGCTGCCTTCCAAAGCCTTCCTAAGTCTATCTAGCAATCATTCCATTCAAGCTCAGCTTAGACCCACCAGAAATGTCCAGGACCTATCATGCCCTATACTCTAAGCCCAACTGACATATGTCTCAGAGAGAAGACAATGTTTCTTTTTTACTCTTGTCTAGAGCCAATCATCCACATTCTCATGTCTTTTCATCAAGTCAGTTCCTGCCACTGATGATGAACAGCAAAAGCTTCCATTCCTATGGGTTACTACATTGGCCTAGAACCTTCATTTGGTCAATGAAATTGCATCAACATAGAATGGATTACTCTGTTATGTTCAGGACAGTTTCATAATGAATCACATCATTGGCACAATCCAGCTATTCTTTTCTGACTTCTCCCATGTGAGGTGAAACTCATGACTGTTTGCCAGTTGGATGGATTAGATAGAATGGGCAGAGTTATTAACTCTATTTTCCTGCTCAGGCTACTAAGAACTCATATGTATTGGTGAGGAACAGATCAGAAAGATACAGCAACTCAAAAGAGATAGAGAGTGTTTAATAAAGACTGTTTACAAAGTTAACCAGTACTAAAGGAGGCCAAAAAGGAATGATAAAGCTAGTAACAGCAAGGGAGTCGTTATAAGTGGAGAAAGCTATTCTGAATCTGATGAAGACCTGTAGGTATAAGAGATGTTCACTCAACAAAAGAAACTCAGCCAGTACTGCACAACTGCCCATCAGCAAGGCAGAGAAATAAGGAAGGAAATAGCCCAGTTCTTTCCTCCCTCTTCTTCTGATCTCTTGCTGGCCTGTCCCCTTTGCTAAAACCCAACCAGAAGCAAAGGGCAAGGGGCCTGGTTGATGAAGTCTATGAAGGTCAGCACTGATGGAAGGTTGAAACCTGGACCTGGAACAGCCAACAGAGAATGTTCACTGAAACACATAACTCAGTGTGGGCAGTAGACACTTTATAATATAAAGAAAGTATAGATCCATACAGATATAGCTTCCTGCTCCTAAACAGAATGAAAGACCATAGACGCCTGGCTCCACTAAGACTTTTTCTGCAAATAAAAAACAATAATTTACCTTAAAGTTAAGTTCTCCTTTACATGTAAATGTAGTTTTCTGAAGGGAACAAAGATGCTTATAAATTTTAATTACAAATGTTTTTATTATTGGTTTTTGAAATCTCTCTGGTATTTAATTGGACAAAAGGACAAAAGAGGAGAACAAAAACCGAAGGGGGTGTGGGAATTCCAAAAGAAAATCTGAGCCAAGGACACTTGTTGAAGTTGGGCATAAATTTTAGTTCAAGGAATCCTGGAAAACTAGAAATCTGGTGAGTTATTGATCTCGTATTAAATAAAGGAATTTGTTTATCAGCAGAATTATCCTTTTGTCTTATGATTTTTAATCAGGAGCAAGAACAGAGCAATGATTTAGAAGAGCAACTGGGTAGGAATATTTAGAATATTGAGAGGAGACAAGAGAGAAGGAAGACCTCTTGGCCCGGGTGGGTGGGCTCACAGATCAGCAGGAGCTTCGGGGTGGAGGGAAGAAAGAGGTGTCAGGTCCAGGGATATGTTACATGAAAACAGGATTGGGTGATATCATGGAAATAGAGGTTGATGAAAGGAGAAAATTTGAAAATACTTACACTTAGGAAGCAGGATGAGGAAGATGATACAGTGAAGAGAGAAAGGAGTCCCCTGCAGGACAAGGGCTGAGTTCATTTGAGGGAATCTACAGCTTGATGCTACCCTCCTTCATTCTTATTTTATATTCTCGGGAAGAGCTAGCAAAGGACTCTATCTTAGATGGACAGATATCTAAAATAAACTTATCTATTTATTGATAGGCATCAATATCTGCATTCACCCATTCATGAAGTTTTGTCATGCAAAACTTCTCAAGAGTGGGGTGATAGGTGTGCCACAGACTACATGCCTACAACCAGTGTGAAGCCATTGCGGAATAAGACCAACCATTCCCTGTAGCCCGATTAAGGACAAGAATGCTCGGGGGAGGCGTGAAAACATCTGTGGGTTGGAAGCAACCAACACTACTTTTTGGTGAGTGAAGTAGTGAATGAATAAATGGGGTCTGAATTGAGGAAGCTTCAAAGAGTAGCAATCTGGCAGCAAATGTTATATATTTCTAAGAGATTTCAAGATAACAGTAGCAAGTCTGCTACATTAAACAAATACTCACTCTCTGCTCTGTGCCAGGAAGAACCGTCCTGAGCTGGGGAGATGACCTGAATAAGGAAGTGTCAATTCTTGCCCTTGGGGCTCTGGGGCTGCAGAGAAACAACTTACTTTTTGCAAGTGCCTCCACTCAGGACCTGCAAGTTCCTGATGAGTAGACAAGGTGAAAAGAATGAAGCAGGCTGATTAATTCTCACTCTGATCAAGGCATGAAGGGAAGAAGATAAAATAATATTTATGAGGCTTCTTCAAAGTCTGGCCTAGTGTGTCTCAGGAGAAACACATAGGAGAGTTCGAACAGAAGCGTTAGCCAGGGACACACACTTGTAACCACACTGTGAGCTTCCTGAGAACTGAGACCCCCCCTCGGTTTGTTTTACTGCACTTAGCAATTCGTTAAATTCTCAGTATGCATTTGCTTTGGAGAAAATAGAGAAAATGCATTAGTCCCAGAAAATGGACAGTTAAAATATTTTGAAAAAATAAAAATTAATCAATGGTGGCATTTCTACTCAATAGTCAAACAACGATGTGGTACTTTTGTAGGAATTGATAGATTAATAAAACAAAACAGATAGTCCTGTACCAAACATATGTGTGCGTACATATGTATATAAAGTTATGAATACATATGAAATAATGAAATACACACATGAAAAATGAAGCATCGTAATATTTATTATAGAACACATTATTTAGGAAAATAAGTGGTCATATCTTATACTGGGTACAAGAGGATTTTAAGCTAAATTAAAAAGTTAAAGTCAAAAAAAAAAACATAAAACATAGAAAAAAATGCAAGTGGATATTTAACATGCCCATCCTTAATGGTTCACATTAACCCAGGGCCCTTATGAAACAGGCCTGACTTTCACAAATTACTTTTTACTATTTCAATTCTGCCTCTGGCTTATAGCATTAACAATAAGCAATCTGTAAGAGTTATGACCACTAGAGGAGAAAGACATAAAATACTCTAAGATGTCCAAAACATTAGATTCCTTTTGTCTAAACCAGTCAAGAAAACAAAATCATTTGTAGTTTGAGTTTTGAGAAGCATATGAACCATCCAATTTCCCCTGCAACAGTGTAACCAAATTTAAGACTTGATAGTCAAGTTCATTTGGATCTAGGACTTATTACTGTTGTTTTATTGAGAAATATTTTCATTACTTTTCTTTCCCTGGAAACTTTCTTGAACTCCTTAAAGATTTACTCAGGAAGTTCTAAATTAGTTACAAGAGCTACAGAAATAAATGATAGCTAAAACATCTAAAAATTCCCTCTACAAAGGATTTTAAAATCCAGGGAGAATTTTTAAATCTCTGAGACTCTGTTCAGACAATCACTGACATCTCTTTAGGCATCTGGAGTAATAGAGGGAACACAACTTCCCAACAAGCCCTTCTTCCACTATTCAGTTCAGCTTTAAAAACAATCTCAGAAGACCTTAAATAGACATGTCAGACCTCCTGAAACCTCACATTTATCTACAATCACAAGCCCCATCTCCCCCAGCAAAATCCCCTGAAGATACTCCTCTCTATCTTTATTAAAATAATCTCTTTCTTCTTTGATGCAACAACACTTCAACTCAGTGCCCACACTGTGCTTTTTGTCCAGCAGTCAAGGCCATGTTAATGAAAACATACAGAAAACTTGATTTGGTCTACACATTTCTGAGTCTGATCTTGGCCTAATTTCTCAATTGATCCGCTCTTCATTGTAATTACTGACAAGAATAATCATAAGCTACTATGTTTCAGCTCTGTGTATATATTGTCTTCACCCATTGGCCCATTTCTCATTCATCTAATCTATATGGCCTTTCTTTTTACAGTCTTTTATATATTTACTATTCATAAACACTCAAATCAGTATCATATGTGATTAACCAGGCTCTTGAGTTCAGTGTGAAAAACATAAACCAACCTCTCACCAGAAGAGACACTAAAACATGATTACAATGACTGTAACTCCATGAAAATTCATTATTTAATGATAACCTTCCTTAATATTTTCTTCCTCTTTTTTTAGTAAGGATTCTTCCTTTTCAAATTTCTTACACTGAAATTTCTTAAGGCATCATTTGATACCCACCCACACTTTGATGGTGCTACTCAATGTTTTGTAAATAATTGTTGAATTCAGAAACTTCTCTGGATGGTCAGGATTATGTAACTCATAGAATATTCACAGTAGAAAGTCTTGTGATTTTTTAAAAGATTTCATTTCTCTCTTTGGGAATAGAGCGGGAGGGACAAGCAGACTCCCTGCTGAGAGCGGAGCCTGATGCAATTGCAGGGCTCCATCCCAAGACTCTGAGATCATGATCTGACCTGAAATCAAAAGTCCCAATGCTTAACTGACCTAGTCACACAGGTGCTCTGAAGATTCGTGATTTAAATGAAATACTCTATATGATACAGTGTCCATTAAAGTGTCCATTCTTGTCCATACAAGAAGCTCACAAATGATGTTGGCTCTTTGTTAGCTTTATGTTTCTCTCCCTGTGTATTTTATAAAGCATAGCCAAAATTCATTTGTAATTTGAAATTGAATTTCCAAAAGTTTTGAAAAGTACTGGCCCTATTTGCAGGAACTGAAACAACGAACAGAACAAAGACCTTGGAAATCATACAGCATCAACAGGTAAGGGTGAGAATTACTTAACAATGAATATGAAAGTGTGCACAGTTATGTTTTAAACCCAAAGAACAATTTGTGATGGGCTTTGACTGCTTTGGAGTGATCACAGTAAACTTTTTGGGCCTTACTGAGCACGGACGGGCAAGTCATCATATATCACAATAAATATAAACTTAGCATTGAAGATCAGAATGAATGTTATTCCAAGCAACAGTGGTTGAATTGGCAAATTACTCTCTGCCATAAATAGAGTAACCTTGGAAAATTGTTGAGCCATAAAATTCACATCACAAAGACATCCGATACTTGAAAAAGGACTGTGCATTAACCAGCAGAAAGGGGCCATCAGTCTTCCTGATAGATGGGTACAGATTAATCTTGTTTTCTGGTTCATAGCAAATCATGTAATGCTGATCTTCTCGTATACCAAACTGCTACTGCCCAAATGTCAGACAGTCTCTTTAAACATAGATTAATATTCTCCCACCTTCTTTGGCTACTCATAAGCTCATTCTTATTTCAGCTATAATAACCACATCCTATTTTGCATATGTAATGTTTAAGGTCTCTTTAAGGGGACTGCTTATATTAGATGTCAGTACATTTAAGTAAATTGAATTTATAGCTTATTTATGTGCATTGTTAGAAATTTATTTTTTCCTTTAATAGATTTTTTAAAAAAGATTTTTATTTATTTTCTTGACAGACAGAGATCACAAGTAGGCAGAGAGGCAGGCAGAGAGAGAGAGGGGGGAAAGCAGGCTCCCTGCTGAGCAGAGAGTCTGATGTGGGACTCGATCCCAGGACCCTGAGATCATGACCTGAGCTGAAGACAGAGGCTTAACCCACTGAACTACCCAGTGGCCCCTCCTTTGATAGATTTGAAGAGAGTCTATTAAAACTGCCAAAAAGTTCAGCCCAATGTGAGACTAAACAATTAATTACTAACCACCATTTATCTCTAGGTTGATAACATTAAAAAAAAAACTATTTAATTTTAATTTTCTCAGGTTTTGAAAGTTGACATTATTATTACCCATAAGCCATATTTTATGGTTAAAAATTATCTCACCCTGCTAGCAAATGTAAATATTATACATATCAATTAAAACTTCATCCATACAGGCATATAGGGGGATCATACATTTCAGACCCAATTGTCATAAGTAAATATGGATTAACTTGAGAAAATATTTTCAGAAGTGGTTGTCAAAACAGAGAAATCATAAGCCTTGTGCACTATTTTCTGAAATACTAGTTTCCAAACACACAGCTAATAACATTGCCTAAAATGTTTCCAAAAAAAGGAAAAGAAAAGAACTACTAAATCAAAAATCCTACTATCTCTTTTCATGCCTTCTGATATATTTTAGAAGTTCTCAGTCTTCTATGAATTGCTAATACATGGATATCTGTAGCATTTATTTTATAAATAATCACATGCACTATTTGACATCTGTTTTGTTCTCTAAGCAAATCAATGTTGCTCATTAACTTTTCTCACACCATTATAAATGTAACTACAATTTCTCATGAAACTGTGTAATCATTAATGATGATCACAGTGTGTTAAACCTGGCAGAAAACAACCCTAAAGTTTATAAAATATCTTCATTCTGTAAACACCAGCAACAAGGTTGAAAGAATTTAAGTGACTTATACAACATCATCCTAATTACTACTGGCAATTCCAGGAAGAAAATGAATACTAGCTTCTTGCCTGATGCTCCTTCCTATAATCTCTTTGGTTATATAGGGTTAATTCTATTTAGGGAGTCCTCAGTTTTATATTCTAAAGAAAAGATACTCATTCCAACCATAGACCACTTGCCCTGCCAGAAAATGTACATCTTGTTTCTTTGTCTCTTTTGGTGCCATCTCAACACATCACATGCATGCACCTCCCCCACCACACACACACACTATGACATTTAATTGGCATAAATTATTTGTAAGTTCGGTCTAGAAAAATGCACTCAGTGGCACAATTTGCCTACTACTATCTTTGGGCACTTCTGTGAACTCACAAATCGTAACTTTGTTTACTTCTATTGCTTTATCATCCCTCATTCACGAAAGCATGTCAAGCATCAGGGAACAAGTGTGATGTAGGGGTAGAAGAAGACAAAATTCCCCATGGTCAATTCCAAGGAGGAAGATAAAGTTATGGCCAATAAGATTACCTCAGAGTTTATCATTCTCCACAGATCATGATTCCCATAGATGGTAGGTGTTGAAATATATTTGTTGATTTGTTCTCATTTTTGTTTAAAAATAGGATTTCTAGCAAAACATGGACCAACTATTCACAATTGCCCATCATTTACTCACTGATTTAACTGGCCGAACTTTAGGCAGACCTCTCTTTCCCACAGGTCCCTGAACTATGGCTTGCCCCTGAGTTGAAGCAACCACCAAAGTATAGAACATCCCCTCTTAATAGTTCGTTTAGAGGATCAACTGACCATAGCTAAAAATATTTCCCATTAGACCACCGTGATCACGCTATAACCTCTATTCTCTCACCCATTTTCTTCTCAAAAGTCCCCACTAGCCCTGCTTGCCCTACCCTGTACAGAAAACTGTTTTTCTGCTTGATTTTGCAATGCTTGAAAATCCTATAGTTGGGAGATTATTGTAATAGTCTTTTTAAAATGAAGTTTCTCCTTACCTAAGTCTAGACTTGTTTTTATTTGACATTATTATTAGGTCATGGAAGAGGCAATTTCCTTTACTATGTCACACGCCATTCTCCCATAAAAAGCAGAAATCTAAAAGCATTATATTTTTCATGTTGGAATATCCTATGAATCAAACAAAGCTTTCTATATTTTTACTCTTAATTCTTTTAGCAAATTCAAGCAACAATATTGGTGTCAGTGGGTTTGTAATAGAGAACAATGAGGTATTCTGAGCAGCTGTCAGCAATGTCATACTCTTAACTATAAAGAGACTGACTGCAGGGAAGACTAATCAGAATCCATATTTTATATCCCAATTTTATTTTTGAACAGGAATGAGGCAGGCTCTCTCGGGAAATTCTGCATAACTGAAATCAGTGGAACTTCAGTCCATGTCTTAATACCATCTGAAATGTACTGAAGATTGCTGCTTCAGAATGATAAGCCTTGAAATATGGTTACTGGTTTAAACTTAATGTACGAAGAATAAAAAAACCATTTCACAATGAAAATAATGTAACATAAAGGGAGATAAGAAAAGACTATCAACATATCTGGCATTCAGAAGTCTACGTGTCCTAACATTATCATTACAACAATTTACTATTATATCTTATTTAAATACCACATTATTTCTAAAGCTGTTACTACCAGATATGACTTTCACTTTTCTACTGACTCTATTCCATAATGATTTTAGAGTTATCTACTTCTTCATGAGTTAGAACACGGGGGATGGAAAGGGTAAGTTGTTTGGGAGACAGCATCACTGCTTGGGAAAGTGCTTGGCAGCCCTTCTTATTTCCCTCATGGCAAGACTTGCAGTTTATTGGGGTTCATGCAATTGGGCCTTCATTTTAATGGAGTCCAAATCCTATTATCTATGCTTTGTAGAAAGTGATGTACTCTAGAGGATGTAGGAGTTGAGGCTTTAGTGCTATTTTTATATTTTAAGAGATAACATCCAAGGAAAGCACTGAAATAACTACAGATATATTTTAACTGTTTATACCTCTACACGTTCAGTTTGGAAAATCAGTCACACCACTATATAGGGGATGAAGAAGTATAAAGCACAGTGGGATTTTTGCTTGTTTTTAGGCTTTTTCTTTTTTTTTTTTTTACTGAAGTATAATTTGCAATAACTGAAAAGCATAGTTCTTAGGTACTGTAGGCTACCGATTTATATGTGACTCCATCTATCCCCATATATGTCTGTTAATAAATATGTACACCTTATATGTAGATATATAGATATAATATATAATTGCATATGCATTGTGTGTATATATCTATATCTATATATCTCATATAATAATATAATTTTACAAAATCAGGGAGGCAGGAACACACAAAGTGTTTTAGGGACACAAGGAGAAGGAAGTGAGGGTCAGACATGATAAGCTCTCACTGATTGAGAAAGCTAACAGACAGTCTTAGGACTAAAGCTTGGAGGCTCCCCAAATCAGGTGGAAAAATGCGTGTAGTTTCTTGTGGTTTGTTAAGAGCAACTGATGTCAGATTCTGAGAAGCTTAAAAAAATCACCTAGATAACTTTTATCTGACACAAATATTCTGAAAGGTTGTGGGAGGTAAAGCTAAAGACCTTTAGATCATTTCAAAGGGTATTATACATAAACCTTTGAGGAAATAACAAGAACCAAGGAGAAGAATTGTTGAGTAGACTGAACCTCTTGTTTTGAGTCAGTCGGAAGAGAGTTTGCAAAGGACCACGGGGGAGTCACTAGCCTTCTCTGAGTCTCTGTTACCTCATCTGGAAAATAGGGAAAGCAACACCTGCTTCATCACCGTATCATGAACATTAAAGGAGATACCTCATGCAAAGTTCTAAGAACATGCTGCGTTTTAAGTGGAAGATAACAACTGCATGAGAACACCAAGGAAGAAGTAATGAATTCTAGCCAGAGAGTGAAAGAGGACTTTGGGGAGCATTTAAAGAAGAGAAGATATGAATCTGACTTGGAAGATGATCAGACTTTCAACAATTGAGTTGGGCTTACAGGTTTTTCATGACCTAGTACATCTTTAAGAGGCTTTCTACATTTGCATATTAATTTTAACACTGAAGCAAAAATATGAGAATGACTTTATAATCTGATAATATGTATACTGAGTAGTCTTTATTTCAGTGAAATCAGTATGTCTGAATTTTTCTTCTTATCGGCACACACATTCTTTTAACTGGTATGAGTTTCTGCACAGGCAAGGAAGTCTAGAAACAACACAGAAAATATATATGTTGTAATTTTCTTAGCCTGAGATAGTAAAATTTTTTTCCAGTTTTGAGGAAATCATTCCTGGCATCCAGTCTTCTTATGATTGATTAGAATTCAGGAGAGATAGAATGTTGGCACATTGGATGAAAAAAAGGGAGAGTCTAGGGCTGTCTTCCAAGGATATTAAATGGTTATGGTCCATGGTGGTGTTGTTTGCCCTCATAGGGTTAGATTAGCTTCTCATGTTTATAAACTTAACAAGCCCTGACTCACTCTGAAATTCTAACTGAATCTACATTTTTGGGGGGAGAATTTGTTAATAATGCCAATTTGGCCTTTAGCTGGCTAAGAACTATGAGCTAATTCTGAAAACAGGCTGCTGTGAACAGAGACCTAAGACACATAATCTCACCATTAAGTTTGACAGTACAATTATCAATCACAAAAGCCATTGCCTCTGCCACTGTGACCATAACAGGGCTGTAAGTATTTCAAGTAAGGCTTTTCTTCACCTTTCTCCTCTCTTTACTACTTTTCAACCATTCAGAAACAGAGAGAAATTTCTTCTTGGAATTCTGGAGGAAAGGCTGGCTTTGCTTTATAATATGGGCTATGCTGGCTTCCGGCAGGTGGGTGAAGAGCTCTTGTCAACTCAATGCAATATAGAGTGATTCAAAGACTCTGACAAGGGCATAGAAAGAAAAGAACAGTGCTCTGTGGTTTGCCAGGAATTCATTCAAAGAACACTGCAGTTGTTTTATAGAAAAGAAAACTGTATATTATAAATCACTAAACCCCCTGGTTTATATTACAATATATGCCACCTCCAGATAGGAGCACAATGGCTTAAATAAGCTCTCTTTTAATACCTAACAATAAAAGGTTGATAGTTCAAAGATGTTTCCATCAAAGCATCTGAGGGAGCTTTATTTGCATTAATTGATTTAGCATTAGTTACTGATTGAAAGGTTAGTATTATTGCTCTTCTTATTTTGAAATTTTATTTGAAGGAATTTTATTTTCCTCCAGTTGGTACATTTTATTTTTGTAAGTCCCATCATTAATTCTGATAATATAATTCATCAGATATAATTGATATACAGTATTTGATATAATTGCAATAGTAGAATAATTGCAGGATTTCTAATATGAATCGGATTTTTTTTTTTTTTTTTTGGCTAGGTATACTTTTCTTTCCAAGGTCTCCTCTGTTGTCTGACATTTTATTTCATTATACTATTTATCAAAAAGCTATTATGGAATAATTTGTTCCACAGAGCTCTTTGCCTATTGAGAGTTTTATTTTTCTTCCAGGGTCAACTCAGTTCCTACATTCTCAGGGAAGACCGCCCTGTGTAATCCACTATTTTTTTTCCTTTTAAATTTTGAGAATAGTTCTATGATAAGCCTCAAAGTTACTTACCTAATGTCTTTCAAAGATTGACTTTGTTAATTGTTCTCCAGCAAGATTGTTATATTCTTATTAACGTATTAAAGGTGGTTCTGATTTCTGCTTTTGGCTTTGGCAGAAGGTCATAACTAATTGATGCCGTCACTGGGAAGAACTGGAAGAACTGCATAAAATATTTTTTGGGAAAAAATCTTTTTGAAGGCTATGGAAAGCTATCGTGTCTCTAAAATCTGAATGGCTAAGTTATTTGACATTAGGGAAATACAGATAGGTAAGCCTGACACTTAGTGCCCCATTTTTCCTTGTAGCATTTTCAAATTCCAATGCAGCATCTCAGGAGCTGGACAGAACTCTGGGTAGTCTGACAGGATGAAGGAGGAATGGAGTTCAGACTCCACAAAATGGAGCAGCCAACCTAAATACCTGAAATTTCATATGGTGATTCTAAGGCCTTGGATTAAATGTAAAGCAGCATTTCTCAAAAGAATACATTCAATTTTTAATTAATTAAATTCCTGATATAAATTATAACAAACTGTCCTTCATCCAAGTATATTCAAAAAACAAATTCCTACAATGCAACAGCATTGTACAATCAAGACAGTATGGTATAAATGCAGATAGACATATAGATCAATGGACTATAATAAATAATCAAAAAATAAACCATCCCCCTGGGGATAAAAATATATGTTTATAAAAAATAAAAAAATTAAAAAAAAAAAAAAAATAAACCATCAGATTCATGGTCAATTGTTTTTTAACGAGGGTCCCAAAACAACTCAATGCAGGGAAAGACTATTCTTTTCAACAAATTGAGATAAAACAACTTGATATCCACATGCAGAAGAATATGGTTGAATTCCATATACAAAAGTTAACTCAAAATAGATCAGAAACCTAAATGTAATGATGATATAGCTCTTAGAAGAAAACATAGGAATAAATCTTCATGACCTTTGATTTGGTAAAGCATTCTTACATATAACACCAAAACTATAAGCAACAATAATAAACAAAAGATAAACTGGACTTCATCAGAATTAAAAACTTCTGTGCTTCCAAAACAGTGTCAGTGAAGTGAAAAGAGAACTTGCAGAATGGGAAACAGTATTTGTAAATCATATATCTGATAAAAGATTTGTATCTAAAATAAATAAAGGTCTCTACAATTCAACAAAAAAAGAACCCAATTCAAAAAGGGCAGTGGGTTAGAAAATATATTTGTCCAAAGAACATACACAAATGGCTAACAAGCACATGAAAATATGCTCAACATGGTTAGTTATCAGAGAAACCCAAGTCAAAACTCCAGTGAGATACCATTCCACACTCAGTGGAATGGCTACAATCAAAAGAGAGAAAATAGAAAGTGTTGACAAGGAGCTGGAGAAATACCAGCTGGTGGGAATGCAAAGATATTGAAGACTTGAACAACATGGTAGATAGATGTGAATTAATTGATTTAATATTTTCAACATACATATTTCTTTAAAATTTACATGGAAAAATTATTAAAGTTAACTTTAACCAAGAAGTTATTCTTCTATTTTAAAAGACTGAGATAATTCAAAAAGTGTTATCTGAACACAAGAGAATTAAACTAGAAATGTAAAACCAAAAACAGCTTGGATATTAAGCAACAGAGAATTAAATAACCCATGGGTCAAAGAAGAAACCACACTTGAAATAAGATACAATTCAAAAAATGATACTAGAAATATATACCCAACTTTTGAAGTGGAGCTTAAGGGATGTGCAGCTTGGGGAAAGTTCATTATCTGATATAAGGCCAAGATGAACAATAGACTTTTCCCATACACAAATAATAAATAATTAAAATGAAATTAATAAGTAGATGTCTTTTAAAATGTTAAAAAAATGTGAAATAAAAACAATTCATTGGAATAAATATAATGAAAGATCTGGAAAGCTTCCACCTAGAGATATATAAAATTTTGTACTAAATTCAAATTATATATAAAACACTCGGATATTACAAAAGTGCCAATCTTACTAAATAGATCTTTAAATTCACTGTCATTTTAATCATAATTCCTGCAGAACTTTCTTGTAGGTATTGACAGGCTAACGCTAAAATCCATAAGAAAACACAAAAAATCAAGAAAACTTAATTAGTGCCAAAGAAGAACACCATTGGAAGACTTTGATATGCTATCAACAATGATTAAAATAAAATAGTAATAAAAATAATGTGATAATGAGACATTAATAAACCAGTATCACCCTTAGTACAAAATAGTCCCATGCAGATATGGAAATAAGAATTACAAAAAGGATGTTACTTCAGAGCAGTGAAGAAAAGACAGTTTTATCAGTACTGGGTCACTGGGTCATCTGGATATCCATATAGATGACTAATCACAGAAAATTCCTTTACTTAATCAGTTTGCAGCTCAAACAAGTCATAATTCAGATGATCTATGAGAATGGACACCTTGGGACCGCCCTGGCCATACATGGCATCATGTAGTGGGAGTCAAATGGTACTCTCCTCTCTAATACTTATTTTTTAAGTGACTCATCAAAAAATTTAGAATGCCTGGGCATCATTTCCTATTTGTTTTTGTCTGGAAGATTTGTAATGTTCCTTATGATAGAATTTCAGTGCAGTACAAAAGTGGGTGGAGTCAGTAAGAAATCAGTATGCAGTTATTAAAAATATGAAAATTAACAGCATGATTATTTAAGATGGCTTGAACATTTGTAGCCAGACCATATTACTGTCTCTGTGTCTTTCCAACTGGATAGGACTCAGGATTTCCAGCATAGAGGATTACATCACTGACTGAGTCATTCAAAAACTGTGTTAAGTTCCTTCTATATTAAGGAACTGTGCAGGCACTGTGAATATGTACATGAACAAGAGAGAGATTCTTTGCTTCTATGATATGTGAAAATAATATAAGATAAGCAATTTTTTTAAAAAGTAGATACAGGGCAGCCATTCCATTTAGAGGTACTGCCTTGACTGTCCTGTTTTCTAAACCTCTAAACTGGGCCAGACCACCAACATTCCACATCAGCAAGAACAAAAATATCCATAAAAGCCCTAAGTTCACCTCCTGTAAATGGGATAGTATTTGGGTTTCTACCTACATCTGTGTACCTTTAGTTGAATTCTTTAACTCCCAAATAAACACGTTGCTTCTTGAACTGGTTTCTTGGTTTTAGGTTGACAGAAGTTTATAATTTAATGTGATATTATAAAAATGTTTGTATTTTTTAGTGAATAATGGGGTGAATCCATTCATTTTCCCCCTAATTTCCCATAGTAGTTAAGCAACTGAGACTGTATGCTTTTCAGCCTGTATTGCCTCTTAGGAATATTATGCTTTAGGATCTTCATTCTTAAAATGCACAGGAGAATTTCTCTAGTTTAAAAAAAAATGTATGTTCCTCTTTGTCTCCCTCTTTGTCTCCAGGTATATTCAAAATAATCTAAAAACCAAAGTTGTGTTCAACAACTCAGAGATGTCTCCAATCTTTTTACAACAAACAGACCCTTCAGTTTTCATTTGGGGAAAGCATTGTGGTCATATTTATTTTATAAATAAGAGAAGGGATTATCCTATATCCTATTCCAAATCCCAATAGGTGAGAATAGTCACTTTGCAGGAACTGAGAATTTTATGAATGCTTACTGGAATGAAATAGAAATCCTAATTATAATTCAAAGAATTTATTTCCTTTGAAATTGAGAATAGGGAAAGTGTACCGGAGGTAAAAAAAACAAAAGGGAATGAGACTTATTGGAAAAATTTTAGTTGGCCAATCTTTCTGCAGACCTTTCAGACTGTGTTTTCTTGATTATATCTTTTCTTGTACTGCATGGTGTGTTTAACACCACACAATATGACATGTCAAAAGCAATATCACAAATGGAAAACAAGGACATGGCAGATTCAGGGCCTCTGAATTGTATTTGTTTTTTTTCGCATTTCTTAACAACTTCAATTTCCCAATATATCGTCAATAAGAATTCATAGACTTACCTCTAAAATTGTTCTGTGGTTTTTATTCAATCCTCCCAAAGTCTTATTTGCTTGGGGGAAAAAAGAAAGAAAATTTTAAAATTTACATTGTTTTAGGATGTGATGAAACAGTAACCTACAAACTATTTTTTAAAGATATGACTTTAAGGGACATGAGAGTGGTGCAATTGGTTGAGTATCTGACTCTTGCTTTCAACTGGGGTCATGATCTCAGGGTTGTGAGATTGAGCCCAAGGTTAGGACTTTCTGTCTTGAGGTCTTCGTAAAAAGTTTTAATTGAGTGCATTTATTTGTCATGATAGAATATATTCTGAGCATTTTCTGCCTTGACCAGTTACATTTGTACCCAGTACAGCCACTTAGTTTTACTGCCCACTTTTGCTTCTGGGCCTGAGATACTATTTCCACCAAGTGAAGGCCCAATCCTCTCTTAATACATCTGGCATCTGATGGGTTCACTGAAGAAGAAAGAAGTTTAGCGAGCGTGGGGGCCTGGCTCATTATAGTGACAGTGAATGAAAGGCAGGCAGAGGTCAAGGAACCACAGTGTGTTTTAGGCAAGTCAACATGTGATGGTTATTGCCAATAAGTTACAAATACTTACTAAGGTATACCATGTTTCCAACGTTAGCAAATGATTTTATTGGATGACTACTACAGATTTTAGTTACAATTTTAATGGAAATATTTCATAACATTATCAAGTAAACTTCATTTGAAATAAGAGTAAGATCTGAAATCTGATTTCCCCTAACAAAAAAGATTTGAAATTATTGATAACATCTGTATGAAAAATCTTGGGAGGATAGATATTCTCAGAATAAATATTACTGATATATTTAAAATATAACAACCCAAAGATTAAATGTAGAACCTCCTCCCAAGGTACATTTTAATACATTAAACCTAATATTAGTGATTTAGTTTCAAAGAAAAAAAATTATCTATGACAAAATCTTCATGTTGGTTATTAGAATTTATGGGTTTTATAGATTATTCTTTATCTCATTTATTAATTTGTTTGCTCATAAGGTTTATGAGAATTATATCATGTAGATATAAGAATTATAATCATGTAGATTTTAGCTAGTTTTATTTTTACACACTGAGGATCCAGGAATAAGTTTTTCCCTCTCAACAATGACCATAAATATGGCACATATATACTTTATTGTCCCACTGGGATACTTCTGAACATGAAAAGGAACACAAGTAATAATTACCTGGTGAGGCCTGGCATAAATTGGATCTTTTCTGGACAAACTGAGATGTAAGGTTATTTAATATACAAGGCTCAAATTTGGAAATTATGGATTTAATTCAAATGTTTTTGTTTTGATGATGAAAAACTTGCACTCAAAGTCACATGACTTGTTAATGGCTAGGCTGACATTTTATCTTATGATTTCTGAAATTATTCCTTTGATGCCCTGGGTTACATATAGTAATATATAAAGCATTTTCAAATAACTACAATGTGTATCTGTTACCAACTTCCAGCTGGCCACAGAGCCAGAAAGGCTTTAAAAAAATCGAGTACGAGCCCTACCACTGATTTTCCACTCTGCAAGCGAGTATACACAGAGAGCAAAATAAGCTTCTATTCACCAATATCCTCAACTAATTGAATTGACCACATTACAATGTGTGGTGGTCAAAGGCAACAACACAGGTCAGAGTTACAAACATAGATAATGCCTCATGTATGTCACTCGCATACACCGTATCTAGGCATGTGCTAAGCTCTGGGTATTTCAATTCAATCCACTATAGTTCCTCTAGTTTCTACTCTCAACATTTGACAAAAATATGATCTATAAGTCCAATTCAATAATATTCTTAATGCCTACACTTTAGTCTGAGAAAGTGAATATATGCATTTTACAAAGTATTTTAACAAGTGTGCAAGAGCAGAGGCAATTCAAGGTAATCATCCACAGACAAGGAAATTCAGGTGGCTAGAACACTTTTCCTCTTCAGTAGCTTTCCAGATGATGGAACTTTCATTATAATGTGCTTTACATTTGTTAATATAGTTCTACTAAAAGTCACATATTCTAAAATGGTATTTTACTCCTCCTCTCTCTTCCCCATGCATGCCATCATTAAACACCATTGATACCGAGCCACCTGTGTATACAGAACTCAACCAAGCATGGCATTTCTGAAGTAATTTGGAGAGCAATGACAGCAGGTGAAATTGGACTATTCCCAGAGGATGCTCATTCTGTATTCAGAAGCATTCCAGATATTTCTGAAGAATTTCTTTTTCTAATTTACATTATTTCTAAATACATTCACATACTTTTCCAAGTTTACTAGCTGTATTGCAATATGTACATTAATATTTAAGCTTATGTCAGGCAGGCTTAGATATATGAATTAACTAAGAGGCATAAATTAAGTGTACATTTCTATAATATTCTGTAGAAGTCATGTTATTGTGGCTGATAGCTTTGGAAAGGAGACAAAGGAGCTTGAGAAATCCTTTCTTATTGACCCTGCTATGCTTTAGAGTGCCTTTTTGTACCATCTTTAAACTGCACATAATTGCAAAAAAATAAAATATCTTAAATCACAATTATAGAAGAGAATCATTTACTGTCAGGATTGGAAAGGGCCCCTCCTCAAAAGAATGTTCTCTCTCTCAAATGTGTCTACTTGAAACTTTCCAATTAGTGGACCATCATTACTTCTGAAAGCTACTCATTCTGGCTTTGAGCAGCTCTAGAGATTCTTTGAATATCACAATATCTATGGTAGGTAGAATTTTGGTTTTCATTAGCTCCAGGCCTTGGTTTTACTCCCATGGTTTATATTAATGGTCCATGGCAAACAAACTTTGTAGAAGTAAGAGAAAGCAGAAGAGGAAATCAGAGATCAAAAGCATTAGAAAAGTTCAACATGCCACTCAACAAAACGGAGATTTCAATTCTTCAATTCTGAGGAACTAAATTCTGCCAACAATCTGAAAAAGCATAAAGGAAATTCCTCTCCAAGGCATTTATATAAGATCCCAGCTCAGTTAACCTGGTGATTTCAAACTCATAGACCTTGAGCAAGGAGCGCAGTTGAGCCACATTATGGCCAGATTTCTGAACCATGGAACTGTGAGATAATAAGTAGGTCGTGTTTCAAGTCACTAAATTCATGGTAATTTAATTAAAAAATAAAGAAAAGAAAACAGTACACATTAGAAGTGTACAAGATCCTAAAGGGATTCTTGTTCAATAGTCATTTATACCTGAGGAATGTAACCATTAAAAGGTTACAACGCTGAAGTACTCTATCTAGGGTTCCCAAAAACAGTCAATTAGAAAGAGAAAAAGAAACCAAATACTATATTTTTTTCACACCCCTAATGTTAACCCTAATTTTTTTCACACCCCAAATTAACCCTAATTGGTTACTTACATTCAGTAACCAATTTTGTTAGGATATCTTTTATTCTTTCTTGATTTCCCTCTTCCATGCCTTCTTCCAATACTTTATTCTTAATATGATACACCACAGCCATAGATTAAGGCATTATTCCTATCAAAACTATTCCTATATACCAGGCCTCACTGGTCCATAAAGGATATCTAAAGATAGAATGTGAATAAATTAAAATCAAGGAACGTGACTATCCCTATAGATGTAAAATGTGAGCTAAAATGCAGCCTGGCAAGGATGACTTCTTTACCGCAGTCCTTGGATTGTTCTGTTTACTTGGAATACAGGGTGTGTGCAAATGAAAAGCCTATGTTACAAAGTTAAGTTGTCATGAACTAACAGAAGATCTTAAATACCAATTTATAAAATTTGGAGATATAAAGTCTTTAAAGAAAAAAGATTTAAATTGACCAGATGAAGATTTTATCTCAAAATTTAAAAAAAAAAAAAAAAAAAACTTTGCTGAAAAAGAGAACCACAATTTATTTATTGAATAGCTAATAGATTCACATTTACCAAACCATTGAAAATATAAAAAGATTTCAGTAAAAATTTTCACACCCATACTTTTTCTTATCCTCCCACATCCCATTCCCGAACATATAATCCATTGTTTTTGTTTAAACAAAACTCCAGAGTTTTTATACACATACAACTGTGTGTGTGAACTCACATGCCTGTGCACAAATGTGTATGCTTTTATCTCCTTTAGTCTTAGAAAAATGCTAAAATACTTTGGTGTGTTTTGCTTTTGTTATTTGACAATGCATCTTGGGTAGCATTCTACAGTAAAAAAGGGACTCCATTATTTCTATACTTATAAAACTCTGCATTAAGTCATTGGAAAGTTTCCAACCTTTTATCCCTTCAATCAATGCTTAAATCAATAGTCACATATTCCTACTCTTTTGCACATTTACAGGTATAACAGAAACAACATTCTGAGGCCTGGAACTGTTCTGCCAGTACAACGTGACCACATTGTCCTTAGCAGAAGTTGTATATTGATACTTTAGCTAGCAGGAAGGAGAGCTAAACACTAAAATTTAAGTTAGATTTCTAAATTCTAGTTAAATTCCTCTGTTCTTATTTTAGGAAAATTACAAAAATTACTCTGATAATAAATCCAGACTAAAAATATATACATTGTGGATACATGTATAGATAGATGATAGATATTGTGATAGGTAGATAGATAGATAACTCCACTGAGATATATACAGAGGTGAGAACATTTATGTGTGTGTCATGAGATAGATATATAGATATCTATGTATATCTCTATCTATCTGCTGATCGTCCCATTTTTTGAAAGATCTTAGTTATTTTAGAGAGGGAGAGTGCATCTGAGTAGGGGGAGGGGCAGAGGGAGAGAGACAGAGAAAATCCTAAAGCAGACTCCCCACTGAGCACAAAGCCCAATATGGGGCTGGATCCCAGAATTCCAAGATCATGACCTGAGCTGAAATCAAGTCAGCCACTTGACCACCTACGCCACCCAGGTGCCCCAATTGTCTTATCTTTCTAAAAAAAGATTTAGTTATTTATTTGAGAGATGGGGGGGTGGGAGGGGCATAGGGAAAGAAAGAGAGATCATTTCAAGCTGACTTCCCGCTTAGTGTGAGCCCAACACTGGGCTTTGATCCTATGATCCCGAGATCATGGCCTGAGCTGAAACCAGGAGTCAGAGGCTCAAATGACTGAGCCAACAAAGTGTCCCATGTCCCATTTTTGTTTATGAATAAAAAATACCTTAAACCACACTTGACTGAACATTTGGCAGCTTGGGGTTCTCACTCCAATATCCTGATTCTCAATCTCACTCTCTCTCTCTCTTTTTTTTTTTTTTGGGGGGGGGGTTGGAATTGGAAACCTTAGCCAAGTGAGTTAATGGTCAAATCCCAGAACTAGATGAACTCTAACATTCTTTTTTTTTTTTTTTTTTCTGTGTTGGAATTATTTCATAGTGTCCCAGGTCAGTTCAAAAATAATTTTAATCTCCTTCCTTTCTAAAAATTTAGTAAAGTCCACAATGTTTCTCAATTTGTACTTTCTTTCAATTCCAAAGCCACTGTGCTGTTCATATCCACTTCATTTCTTCTTATTATTATAAAACATGTATATATGTATATATATATATTCCCCCCTGGGATTATCTGTGTATTTCAATTATTTTTTTGCCACACTTATTTCTCACAGCAATAAGCAGCTGGGATTTCTTATATAGACATCTTATGAAAGTATGCAATAGCTCTACACAGGAAAAAGTTATATGATATTGATTAACAAGTATCATATATTGAAATTAGGTACATATATTATTTAAAATATTTTAGGTTACTGATAGTCTCTAAATTTGTTAAATTAATAAAACAAAAGTAATTTCAAGAAGATATCACTTGAAATGCATGATCTTGGAGTATAAAAAATATATTATTGTTGGCACTTCAGGAGGGAAAAAAACAATATAATATCATGAAGAAAATCACCTCAGAGAAGAAAATCAGTGGGAAAGAAATGAAAGTCAGATTAGTTTATATATAAAAACAGCTGGAAAGCCCCTAGATGGTTGAATTCAGTAATTTCTAGGTTATTCCAAGGTAGATGTATGTGTATTTTAGGTTGTTTTTAAGATGTCTCACAATTAAGAAAACATTGTGTGCAATAAATGCATTTATGATTAGAAAGGTTACATTCATATCTGAATATGAAATGGTCTTTCTTAAAAAAATTTACCAGGGAATAATACATTGAAAATGTCTAGTTATAACCTGGGTTTGCACTGACTATATTTTATTATTATAAATATTAAAATATATTTCTCTTTTTATTTTTCAATAATAAACAAATGATGTTGAGAATGTGACACTAGAGTTGAAAGCCTAAGCTGGGAAGTTAATAAAAATTTAGTCTTCTATGAACATGAGTTAAATGTAATCCCTTCATGACTTCGCTAGCTGTGTGATATGAGGAAAGTTATTTTACATTTATAATATTCAATTTCTACATATGACAATAATCTTAATAATTTAAACTTTAGTCTGCCATTTTGAAGATACCTAAAATAACTAAAGCATTTAACACAATGCTAGGCACAGTATTTTCATCATTACCATCATCATCACCATTACCTCATACAGGTTTAGATTATGTGGACCATAATACAGATCTTGACCCACAAGGAGCCACAAAACTGGAGTAAATCTCTTATAGGGTAGATCATGAGCTCCTTGTGGGTGAAGATCATGTTTTATTCATATTTAACTCCCCAAAATAAGGTCAACAATAGAATAAACCAGTATTAACAGAGTATCTACTGTGTGTCATACGTTCCATTAAATATTTTCCAGGTATCTTAAGATAAGTGGCGATAACACTTACTGAACCATAACTCCTTTAATGCTAGAGAACTGATACGTTGGGAACCTGGCCACAGACACGGATCTCTTTCCCCCCAGGTTACCCCTGTTTTCTCCCCAGGACCTAGAATGGTGTCAGAAACACAGTAGACATTCAGTTCAAATTTGTGTAATAAAAAAATAACATAAGAACTAAGGTCTGAATATCAGATTCTTTATGAACTAAAAGTTAGTCATCTTTATCTTTCTTTTTATAACTCTTCTCAGGGAAAATGATTCTTTGTTCTGAATTATAACTTGGGCTCATTTTCCTACACTGTTTTTATGGAAACTTTGAAGAATTATGTCTGCGTATCACTAGTAAAACCAATTGAACTAAAATATTAATTTGGCTGGTAACATCACAATATGTCCCTATTTTGCTTTGAAAAGATAGTGTACATGATGAACTTAACTTGGCCCATATTTTTAATTACAACTGTTATTACAGAGTTCTTACTTTAGTGTGTGTATATTTTACTTTCAAAGCCAATAAAAATGAATCCCAGCAGTAATTTATGAGCACCATTTCCACTATTATAGGTAGGCTCTGAATTAAACCCACCACAGTTCAGTAAGTGTTCACCAAAGATGAGACCCGAGGAATGGCTATCCACAAAGCTGCATGCTACCTTCAATATGGACTTCTCAAGAGCTAGTTCTCCTCATTTGCTCACTTCATTAGTCATACTGCCTTCCAAATAAGCAAACTGGATTACTGTAGGACCAAGGGCCAAATATGAATTATTATTCTGAGAATTCATTTTCAAGTTACAGTGCAGATATGCTGGAAAAGCTTGAAATGACATTCTTCCTTTGAATCAATTCCCCCATCTGTCAGCATGAACTCAACTCATATCCAACACATTTGAGGCCATTGGGAGAGAACTTCAATTTAAATTAGGCACAATTTAAATCTGAAAATAACTTGACTGAAAGGAGCTACTTTCTTAAATGCACACTGAGATGCAAATATGTACATATAAGCTAATTAACTGGAATTAAATGGTTATTGATTAACCTAACAAAGTCTGGTTTCTTAAAGTGGATAAACTCAATGTCCTTCAAAGGAGTTCAAACTAACTCAAGCTGTTTCTCCGTTTTATTAATTTATTTAGTGTCTTTTATTTACATGCTTGAATTAAAAAACAGACTCACGTTTGCTTGTTTGTTTTACTAAGGTACATAAGTGGATAGGATTATGATTAATATAAACAGATGAGAGCGGCATTTAGTTTGTAACAGGCCCCTGGAAGCAGAATCAATAAGTCAACAGCATTAAAGCACCTGCTTTCCTTTGGAAATGGGTTTCTTCACAATGGAATTTTATTTAACTCATGTCCAAGAATTAAAACAGGTCTTATAACAGCTCATTATACAGTTTTAAGAAAGAAATATCTGTGTGAATTTGTGTCTTCTCTTCTAAAAATAAGTTTACACACCTCATTAATAATCCTCAAGTGTCAAAGTTAAGTAGTTCCATGAATAAAAGATAAAGTAAAATTCCAAAGAAATTGTTCAGTAAAATTATATGTGTAAGGTCTCTAAGATAACAAGTTTGCATGCCTAAACTCATGGAAAAGTCAGTTTCTGAATCAGAGAACCAAAGGTTTTTGAATTGAATGGAAACAAAATAATCATCTGGTAATAAAGAAAAGACCATCAAATTAGATGGGACCTATGAAGAATTTGGACATTATTACACATACTAGTATTATCATCTTCATCACAATCATCATCATTATTAATATTTTTCAGATATTATTTCAACACTCGGGAAAATTAACACACTCAGTGAAGAGAACAAAACCCCAAGCTTTGTTAGCCAATTGCATATATAAATTTCACCCAAATTCTGGTTTAAAAGCAGATATCAAGCACAAGAATATAGTGTTACCAGACCCAGTTAAGGGGAACCTTAATAAATAGAACTTGGCTCAAATATCACCTTTTGATATAATGTACATTGTTCCACTTTTGCTTATTAATTGATAAGCTTATTAATTGCTTATTAATTGATAATTATTAATGATAATTAATTAATGGTATTAATTAAAAATTAATTTGCTTATTAATTGATTCCCAGTTCATTTTTTTCTAGAAGGTGATCTAATGTTTTAAGCACAAACTGATTATTTAATTCCCATGTGACTATACTTTCCAAATATAATAAAAATACATCTGGTTATACCCAGAAGTATGAAGGATTCCCATAAAGCCATAGAATAAGCTTGGCACATTGTCCTAAAACATTGTTGTTTTATAAATGCTAAATAATAAAAGCTACTATTTTGATATTGAATTATGGGTTAGAATGCCAAATTTATATGAACTCTAGTGATGAGAAACATAAATTATTGTTCTTATGATTATTTGAAAAAGATTAACTATGTTATTGACTGATAAATGTTGTTAAGAGTCAAACTTTCAAGTTTATGTTTTCTCTGTGCCACTTGATGTTTCTGTGATCTTAGTTAAATTCATCTTTTCAACTTCTAGGTATCTCACCTTTCAAAGGGGTTATCGGCATATTAGGACCTAACTCACAGAGTTGTTGTGACTACTGCATTGTTTAATGCATGTAAGATGATTCACATAGAATCTAGGGAAATACTAACTGTGAGTAAAGTATGGTTCAGAGTATCCATTTCCTTAAAGAGGAGAGAATGTCAAGAAAGCACATCATGTGGAAATGTACGATGTTATACACAGAGACAGCTAAGTGCTGGAGGAAGCCAAGCAAATTTCTATATTATAAGAGATCATTCTTCTCCTCGCCTTAATCTAACACTTTATTTCAAAGACAGTTACTGGGAAGTTACTGATAGAGAAGTCCACAGGACTTGCTTTTTCTTTCTAAAGGGAGAAGACGGAAAAATACACATAAGTATCAGTGACTAAAGAAGCACTACCAGACTCATTTCCTTGTTCCCCAAACAAAAATATTAATCATATAATTACACTGAAATATATAATGATTGGAGAATGACATATTGGCAGAGGGGAGTGACTCCATATTAAGAAAGTTTTACTTAATAATGTACAAATGAGCTCCTCTGAAGAACCTACAGGATTATAAGATTTCTAAAATGATCATGAATTTATCACATAGGAAAGACAACCAGAGATAAAACATTTCAACTTGAATCTATTAATTTACCAGGAAGGAAATATACACTGACAGAGAAGTTGTTCATCAAGTAGCCCACTGAAGGGAAAAGAAGTCATAATTTCTGTAAGTGTTAAAGAGTGGGAGTTCATGGTTGTCATACATATTAGCACACTGGATAGGACAGAATGATCCACAATTTTGCACACAGTTGGTTAAAATTAGGTCCAGTAGCAGAAAGGGAAATTTAAAAAAAAATGAATGAGAAAGAATAAAATACCTAGGAATAAACTTAGCCAAAAAGGTGAACAATGTATATTCTGAAAACTATAAAACACTGATAAAGGAAATGGAAGATAAAACAAACAAATGAGAAGATGTTCCATGCTCATGGATTGGAAGAACTAATATTGTTAAAATGTCCGTAGTACCCAAAGCAATCTATAGATTCAAAAAGCAATCCCAATCAAAATACCAATAGCATTTTACACAAAACTTGAACAAATAATACTAAATACTAAAATCAGAATGGAACTACAGAAGACCCCCCAAATAACCAAAGCAATCCTGAAAAAGAAGAACAAAGTTGGAGGTATCACAATACCATATTTTAAGATATACTAAAAATCTGTAGTAATCAAAACAGTATGGTACTGGCACAAAAATAGACACACAGATTAATGGAACAGAATAGAGAGCCCAGAAACAAACCCATGATTACATGGCCAGTTAATCTATGATAAAGGAAGCAAGAAAACACAATGGGGGAAGACTGTCTCTTTAACAAATGGTGCTGGAAAAACTAGTCAGCTACATGCAAGAGAATGAAAGTGGACCACTTGCTCACACCACACACAAAAATAAATTCAAAGTGGATTAAAGACCTAAATGTAAGATCTGAAACCATAAAAGTTCCAGAAGAGAGTGCATAGGTAGTAACTTCTTTGACATGGGCCATAGCAATATTTTTCTAGATCTGTCTCTTGAGCCAAGGGGGAAAAAAACAAAACTAAACTATTGGGGCTACATCAAAATAAAAAGCTTTTACGCAACAAAGGAAAGGATCAACAACAAAAAAAGACAACCTACTAATTGAGAGAAGGTATTGCAAATGATATATCCAATAAGTGGTTAATATCCAAAATATACAAAGAACTTACACAACTTAATCTTTAAAAAAAATAAACAATCCAATTAAAAAATGGGCAGAGGACCTGAATAGACATTTTTCCAAAGAAGATATACAGATGGCCAACAGAACGTGAAAAGATGTTCAACATCACTAATCATCAGGGAAATGCAAATCAGAACCACAAAGAGATAACCACTATCCATTAGTTAGAATGGCTAAAGTCAAAATGACAAGAAATAGCAAGTGTTGGTAAGGATATGAAAAAGGAACCTTTGTGCATTGTTGATAGGAATGTAAATTTGTGGAGCCACCACAGAAAGAGTATGGAGTTTCCTCAAAAAAATTAAAAATAGAAATATCATATGGTCAATAATATTTACCCAAAATAAGGAAAATGGTGTTTGTGCACGTGCGCGCACACACACACACACACGCGCGCGCGCACACAGGCTGGAATATTATACACCCATAAAAAGGATAAGATTTGCCATTTGAGACAACATGGATGGGCCTAGAGAATATTATGCTAATTGAAGTAAGTCAGACTGAAAGAGACAAATATCAAATGATTCCATTTATAAGCAGAATCTAAAAAATAAAATAATGAATAAACAAATAAAAACAGACTCAGACCTATAAATATAGAGTAAAAACCCACGGTTGCCAGAAGGGAGGGGACTGGGAGGTTGAGTTAAATGGGAGCTATAGACTTGCAGCAATGGAATGAATAAGTCATGGGAATAAAAGGCATAGCATAAGGAATACAGTCAATGATACTGTAATAGTGATGTAACAAGACAGATGGTAGCTATACTTGTGGTGAACATGGCATGATGTATAAATCTGTCAAATTACTAAATTGTACACCTGAAATTAATGTAACATTGTGCATCAACTATACTAAAAAAAGAACAAAGAAAAAAATTGGAAGGAAAAATATTCTAGGTCCAATAAAGGTCTACTGTCCTCACAGTTCATGGTCTTTTATTAATCCCATCTGCCTAAAAACAATTGTAATGAATAATATTTGATTTGTGTATCTCCTAGGCTTCTGCTTCTTAATGTGTGTTCCCAAATCTATACCATCAGCATCACCTGTGAACCTGTAAGAACTGTAAACCCAAGTTCCCCCACCAAAAACCCGCTGAATCAGAAACTCAGGAGTGGGGTCCTATACAATCCATGTTTTAAAAAGATATATGGGGAATTATGATGCAGGCTAATGTTTGAAATTCACCATCCCAGGTAAATATTTATGGAAGTGACTTATTTTTTTTTTTTTGTATGAAGTCCTTTTCTTCTTAGAATAACGCAAAATAGTACATTAAAGAAAAATCTACAACTTCAGTTTGCCAATAGTCTTTAGTGACTGAGACATACTTTTCAAATGATAGCTGATTCCTCTTCTAGAAAACTATTCAGTAGAACAGGACAGAAAGCCTGGAAGCCCAAATTAAGAAGCTCAAAGCAGATGGGTTTATTATATCAACTTAAAACATACATCAGGAATCAAGGAAAAGGAGATGAGGTAAGCAACACCCTTGAAGTATGCATGTAATTTAAATACTATTATGTCTATTGTGGGCTGAATTGTGTCCCCCACGAAATTCATATGTTGAAGCCCTAACCCCCAGAGTGACTGCAATTAGAATTAGGACCTCTAAGGAAATAATCAAGGTTAAATGAATACATAGAAGTGAGACCCTGATCCAATAAAATTATCATACTTCTAAGAAGAAACACCAGAAATCTGAGAAACCAAGGAAAAATCACATGAGCACACAAGCAAAAATGCAGCCATCTACAAACCTGGGAGGAGGTTATCACCAGGAACCAAATCATCTAACATCTTGATATCGGACACACATAATACAAGTGTGTCGTTTCAGCCACCCACTCTGGCGTTTTGTTAGAGCAACCCAAGTGGACTAATACACTGTCTGAATCCTCTGTCTTAAATGGTCATGTCTTTTCACTCTCAGCCTACCCCACTGGTGGTATGGTGACAAGGACTAGAGTGGAGATTTGAGACAAGAGGCTGACAGATGGAAGGTGATAAGAACCAACAAGCTCTACTTGCTCTGTTAAAGAATGGAAAATGTAGCTTTCATTCTGCTAGAGCCGTAGCTTACTGGTTAAGATGCTTAGCTGCTCTAGGTTTTATCTGCATGAGGGCAGAACTGCATGCATCATAATGGGTATCACCAGTATAGTTTTGCCAGATAAAGCACAGGCCCTGAGTTCTATTTAAAGTTGGGGTAAACAACCTTTATTTTGAATATAAGTATGTCCCAAATATTTCATGGGTCATTCTTTTTTTTTTTTTTAAGGTTTTATTTATTTATTTGACAGAGAGAGATCACAAGTAGGCAGAGAGGCAGGCAGAGAGAGAGAGAGGAGGAAGCAGGCTCCCTGCTGAGCGGAGAGCCTGATGCAGAACTTGATCCCAGGACCCTGAGATCATGACCTGAGCTGAAGGCAGCGGCTTCACCCACTGAGCCACCCAGGTGCCACCTTCATGGGTCATTCTTAAAGTAACAAACAAACAAAAGACGTGCATTGTTTACCTAAAACACAAATCTAATTGGGTGTCCTACATTTTCATTTTGCCAAATTTGGCAATAACATCAGTGGAAGTCTGTTTGGTTTAAGAATGCTGTCTATCAAGAGCTCTCATGGTTTGTTCCCTTTATTTAAGATTTACTTGGTGTTTCTATCCTTTTCTAATACACTTGATTGTTCCATCCATTTCATCAGATGCAAAACACAGGTGCTCCTTTTATTCTATGACTAGTATGTCTCACAAGTTACTAATCATTGTGTATATTTATCACTTCTCGTGAGTTTCATCCATCCTGTTGTGTTTCTTCCCTACTAGAGCTGAATAAAATACTCTCAAAGAATAGTAAGCATTTATTGTACCAACTTTACCAGTGATGATCATGGCATTTCCATCTCAAACCATAATTAGGTTAAGGACAGAGTACACATTTGACTCATCTTTGGGGGGTGACCCTGTGGGACCTCAGCCTCACCATTGTTGAGGCCAAAAGTTCCTACCAAGGTTCAACTTCCCCAAATTTTGGAGCAATGCCTTCAGAAGCAGGTGAAATTTCTTCTCGGTGGTGAAGAGATAATGAAGTTTGAGTGAAACTTCATGCAACCGAAACTAGAAACCTTAGCTGTTATGAGATGACAAAAAGATGCCACGTGCCGGTAAAGCTGACAAAAGCTTGGGAATGAAGTGAGGAGACAGGTGTCATCAAGCTTTGTCATCTTCAGTTCCCAAGATATTTTACATTTTTCTAAACTTGACTGCCTGAGACATAAGTTAGGAACCAAATGATATCATTAAAATTCAGTCAGCATCCCAGGCTAGAATTTCACTATGCGTTTAACTCAAATCCCCGGTAAAACTTTTGGATGCCGTTTTTGCATAATTCTCAAATGTTCCTTGTTGCTCGCAGAGTTGCATCTTTCTGTTTTCTGCTTCTGAATCATGGCTAACAGCAAAATAGACAAGGCAAAAATTAGAGAATTATGAATGTTTCTATGAGAACTAGGCAGTATAATTCACCATACCAGATAATAGTATTCGACTTATGACCTGTACCTTCCCCCTTCACTTTCCATAATTGGGATAATCAATAAAAAGGGACAGAAGAGGCTGATAATGTAAATATTGGCCACATAATATGAACAGAAGCTGACTTTAAAAAAAGAGAGAAGAGATTATTTACACTTCCTGAAACCCAGCATCATCAATTTTACTCATTTCCAAGGTAATAGCTGATCACAAGAAGGCAGGATTAGTTGAAGTCTTCCTCACTGCCAATCCTTGCTCCAATGTCTTTCCACAGATGGTTCTGCTATTTGTTCATTGGGAACTCCATGAGGCATTTATCCTCCTATAAGCAACCCATCATCTGGATTGAGGAACAGAATGATAAATATGCATCATGACAGGAAAACATGCCTCTCCTGAGTGGCATCCAGGCACTCTACCTGTGCACAGCTAATATAACGCTGAAAATTAATGATGCAAGAAAGAACTTCTGCAAATACTAGTAATAAAGTTCTGGCAGGGGTGGGGTGGGTACGCAGTCTTGTATGCAAGAGTTTGAGTGTATGCATGCACGTGCATTTATGTGCATGAATTTGTGTATGTCTGTATAGGATAGACAGAAAGCATTCAGAATCAGAATAACCCACAGACAGGAAGTTAGCTTCAGTGGCAGAGACCTAGTGCAATCTTGTTTTCAAGCCAAGCACTGTGCTTGGCACTTAGGAAACTTTTTAAATAAAATATAGTTGAAATGACCAACCCTTGGTCATTTATAAGAGAAGAGAGACATCGTTGGGCCAGTAATTTACCATGGAAAATCACATCTTAGCACGTTTTTGTTGTCCAATAAAATGCACTTTAAAAGCTTAGTGATGAGGGGCACCTGGGTGGCTCAGTGGGTTAAGCCTCTGCCTTCGGCTCAGGTCATGATCCCAGGGTCCTGGGATCGAGCCCCACATCGGGCTCTCTGCTCTGTGGGGAGCCTGCTTCCTCCTCTCTCTCTGCTTGCCTCTCTGCCTGCTTGTGATCTCTCAGATAAATTAAAAAAAAAAAATCTTAAAAAAAAAAATTAAAAAAAAAAGCTTAGTGATGAGTGCTTTGAGTCTATAAATTGGGGCTTTTTTATATTTAAGTTTCTTTGAAATTAGGGTCCAATAAAAACTGTGTAAAACAAATATAATGCTTCAAGAACGTTGCAAAAAGTTTTTTTAACTTAAAGCTGTCTGCATTTCAGTGAGGATTCCCTTGTAAAACAACTGATAGTATTTTAAGGGAAGTTTTTATTATTAGGAGCCTCACAAATGAATATAAACAGGGTACTGTTCCCTGAAGATTGTTCTTTAAAAACCTGTCAAATGTTCTTTATTTCCATTTTCCCCACTGAATGAGTTATTTCAGCACTGAGCAATCTGTGCATCATGTGTATTAGTTTTCCAGGCTCAAAAGAGGTAATAATTTTCAGATTTAAGCTCTTTTGAAGAGGTATACTTAATATGTCAGGTGTTAAGTAAATGAAGGAACTTCATAAGTTCTGGCTTATAATTATTAGAAAATGATCATAGCATTAGTGAATCTTCAAGTTGGAAAATGGTCCATCATGATATTTTCATTAGAGAAAAAATTGATGCAAGTAAAATCTTAAACAGTAATGCAATACATAAGAAAATAAGTGTTTAATTACCATAAATTCATTTTATGAGTATAAATTAATAATCACATATTACAAGACTAAATAAAATGAGTATTTTATGATTACATGACTTTCAAAGCTACAGTTTTATACATGAAATATCTGGCTCAATATTTAATTCTGTAATTGTCTAGGTTGACATCCTGATATAACGAGTTATATTATAAATGGTAACACATTATGATTATGAAGTCTATGATTTTTTTCCCAATGATTTTGCTTCAAGGTGAAAAATAGAGTTTTCTGGGGCACCTGGGTGGCCCAGATGGTTAAACATCTGCCTTCAGCTCAGGTCATGCTCTCCAGGTCCTGGAGTCCAGCCCCACACTGGCTCCCTGCTCATGGGAAGTCTGCCTCTCCTTTCTGCCTCTCCCCTCTGCTTGTGCCCTCTCTCTCTCTCAAATGACTAATGAATAAATAAAATATTTTAAAAATATTTTTAAAAATTAAAAGAAAAATGAAATTTTCTTTTAGTTTTGAACACTATTTTCCATTTTCAAATTTAAATTTTTTGATGTTTAATTTTAATCTTTACATATTTGCTAATTTTTAATGAGATTATTGAGTAATTTAGTCAGACATTTATAAATACTCAATGTTTAGCCAAAATATTTTTCTAACCTATCTTATAAAGCTTTAAGGTTGAAAATGTTAGATACATAGCAGGCTGTCAATATAGATTAAATTTTTATAAAGAAGAATCATTATAGAGATCACATATCACATTACACAGTTCAAAAAATGAAAATCTTATCATGTAAAATGAGTCTCACTCAATCTTGACACAAATCCTGACTCATCACAAATTACTATAGTCAACAAAGTATTGTGTATTCTTCTATACACATGTGTAGGTGTACTGTAATTTATTTAATCTGTTTCCTATCTATGATACTAGTTTTTCCCAGGTTTTTTTAATACATTGTATCAATGTTATAATGAGTGTTTTTGTGAAGAATGTTGTGGTACAATATCGACTCCTCAGAAATGCAACTGGCTTCTCACCCACAAAGTCTACTGCAGTTTCAAGGAAATCTCCTAAGAAATGGTCCTCTCTGTGATGACAGAGTGCTTCTGGTACTTTGAACTTTTGTTCTGTTATCTCAACCAGTAGCTAACTCCATGATCACCACAGCAAGAAAAGAAAGACCGAAGAATCACAGCAGTAACTAAATGCTTCTGTGTGTAAAATGATACCACTTCTGTGCCCAGCCCATTGGCCAGAATTAGTTACAGGAGTCTAACTGCCAAGGGATGTAAAATGGTAGTTCTCTCATTTTTCCAGAAACAAAGAGGTAGATGTGTGGGAGCAGTAGAAGTTTCTACCATAGATAAATTCTAGAATTGATTTTACTTTGTCAAAGTTCATTCCATATCCTCATCAATAAATTAAAAATGTAATATTTTGAAATGTCAGGTATCTCAGTGCCCATAACTATCAGATATTCCTCCCAAATTTCCAAGGAATAAATGTTATTTAGTGTTGCAGGTTGAGGTTAATTTTATTTTATTTTTTAAAGATTTTATTTGTTGGAGAGAGAAGAGAGAGATCATGAGCACGGAGGAGGGGTAGAGAGAGAAACAGACTCCCACTGAGCGGGGACCCTGATGCTGGACTCAATCTCCCGACCCCGGGATCATGGCCTGAGCCAAAGGCAGATGCTTAACTAACTGAGCCACCCAGGCGCCCAGTTGAGGCTAATTTTAAACAGGCTTGTTTTAAGACCCAGCACATTGGATTCTCTATCTTACTCAGTTATCATCAGGAAGTTAATGAATTATTATTATTTATTATGAATAAATGAAAAAATAGTGATTTTGATTTTTGCACATTTATTGACTATTTGATTACTAAAGAATATTATTTCAATTTTTCAGGTTTTTTTAAAAGACTTTATTTATTTAAGAGAGGGCAACAGCAGGGGGAGGGGTAGACAGGGAAATGGAGAAGCAGACTGCCCACTGAGCAAACCAGACACAGGGCTTAATCCTAGGATGCTGAGGTCATGACCTGAGCTGCTGTCAGCTGCTTAACTGACTGAGGTACCCATGTACCCCTCAGTGAGTTTTATTAAGGTTTTTAGGTGAAAAATTATAGCAGTCTAGAATAATGGTATTTTTAATCATTTTTTCCTTTCTTAATTTTTTCACGTCTAATCATATTGTTCCTATTTTCCACTAGAATGCTGAAGAGATGAAATATTTTTTTCTATGATTTTAGTGTTTCACCTTTTCACACGAATCTAATCATTGGTTTGATTTAGATATTTTATTCAGATTTAGAGGACATTCTTTTATTATTAGATTTGGTATGGATAAGCAATTTTGTTAAATATTTTTCTAACATCTATTATCCTTATTACTTTTCTGAAGTTTTGATATAATGAATTATAATATATTTCCTAATATCCTACTCTTTCTTTTACTTTTATAAGACTTAACTGATTTTCTAACAGTATTCTGGCTGACTATACTAATTTAATGAAATTTGCATCTCAACATGCAATATTGGCATCAGATATATTTTAACTTAGTAAAACGAACATGCAGTTTTTTCCCCCATTCTCCTAGCTTTTAAACAGTTTAAAAAGTGAATAAATGATCTGGTTTTTAAAGAAATTTTTTAAAAATTTCCCTCCATACAAGGGAGTATTTTTTTTTTTTCAATTGCTTGTTCTATTCATTTTGGTTTTGGCAACTCATTCTTGAACCAATGTCAATCATCTATGTATTTCCATACAATTCTTAATTATATCAATACTTACAAATTTATCACATATATTCAAATGTGATAATTGCTTTAAAAATTTCCATAATTGCTGCATTGATATTCTATTAAAATTTTAATTTACTGCTGTGTTTTTCTCAATGAAAAAATACATTGGCCACTTTTGGGGCCCCTGGAGGGTTCAGTGCCTTCAGCCTCTGCCTTCAGCTCATGTAGTGATCTCAAAGTCCTGGGATTGAGCTCTGCATCAGGCTCTCTGCTCAGTGGGGAACCTGCTTCCCGGACCCCCACCTGCCTCTCTGCCTACTTGTGATCTCTCTGTCAAATAAATAAATAAATCTTTAAAAAAATACATTGACCACTTTTATATTTTTCTCTATTCAGAGAACTAGCTCTTCAATTGAGTTGTGAAGTCTTTTTGCTGTCAAAAGATTAATCAACGTATTAAGTAGCTTATTATTAATTTGCTTTCTAATTTATTAGTTTGAGTTTGTAGGTCTTATAAGACAATGATCAGTGATCTCTTTGCATTGATGAACTCCGTAAATACATAGCTTTAAGTATTTCTTCAAACCACAAAATCCTTGTCATTCACCATTGATTTTACATTGAACAAAATCATTTTAGTATCTTGGTATAACATTTCAAATCTCCATTCTCCTTCTCATTGTAAAGATTTTTTTTTCTTACCTAATGAAAGTGGATTTTTCATTATTTGTCTTTGAAATGAGAAGAAATAAAACAGTCTTCACAGCCTGTAATCCCATACTGGAGCCTTATATAAATATCACTTTAACTTTTATGATCATTTTTTCTTAATCATTTTACTTCAAACAGAGATTAAAAGGTGATTTTAGACTTCTTACCTACCATTTAAAAGCTTCTGTTCAAAGTGCTATTCTTTTGATATTCAAATTTTACAGACTTACATTTCCTGTGATTAATGCTTCTTTTTCTTTATATATTTATTTATTTGTTAAAAATATTTTATTTAGTTATTTGATAGAGAGAGAGAAAGCACAAGTAGGCAGAGCAGCAGCAGACAGAGGGAGAGGAAGAAACAGGTTTTCTGCTGAGCAGGGAGCCTATCCTGGGATGGATCCCAGGACCCTGGGGCCATGACTTGAGCTGAAGTCAGCCACTTGACCAACTGAGCCACCCAGGTGTCCCTGTATATTTATTTTTATTCTCTTCTTAGATTTGAGCTTTTCATAGAACTTATTGTGTAGGTAAATGAATAATGAAGAATAGGTTCAATCTGGCTTTCTTTGATTTCTTCATTCAGACATGGTGTTTTTGTTTTTAATCAACTTCATTTAGACATAATTTACATAAAGTTAAAGGTACACATGTGAAAGGTACAGAACATTCCGTATGCAACAAAAGCAATACGAAGTGGGACGTTTAGTGATAAATGCCTACTTTAAGAAGGAAGAAAGATCTCATATAGGCAACCTAACTTTACACCTCAAGGCACAAGAACAAATGAAAGAGAAGAGAAAGAAAAGAGAACAGAAAAACAAGAAAACCAAACTGAGCCTAAAATTAGCATAAGGAAGGAAGCACTAAAGAAAAGAGCAGAAGTAAATGAAATAGCAACTAATAAACACAATAGAAAAGGTCCACAAAGAGTTGGTTTTTTTTGAAAAGATAAGCAAATTTGACAAACCTTTACTTAGACTATGTTTGGTAAGTTTTGTCAAACATGTATCACCCAGTAACCACCACTCAACAAGATATACAACTTTTCTACATTTTCATCAACCAAAGAATTTCCAAAATGACTTACAACCCAATTCCCTCACCTATCCAAACTCACTACTGGCTCTAGGTAACCACTGATCATTTTCTGTGACTATTAGTTTAGCTTGACCTAGAAAAACAATATAAATAGAATCATATACTCATTTGTGACTGAATTATTTTCACTTATTTTAATGTTTTTGACTACCAACCAGGTTTCTGTATATATCTGTGAATTGTTATTTTATAATATGGAATAATATTCTATTGTCTAGCAATAGCACAATTAATTTATCTATTCACCTATCAATGGACATTTGACTTTTTTCTAGGTTTGGATATTATAAATGAATTTACTATCACTACTCCCAAACAAGTCTTTTTTTGTAAAGAAATATTTTCACTAGGGGATAAATACCTCAGAAAAATTGCTGGCTTATATGTTAAATGCATATTTAACTCTATCCAGAACTGTTTTTCTACACTGGTTAATTTTACAATTTTACAAGCACAGCAGTTAAACGAGTTTTAGTTGCTCCAAACTCTCCCCAATATTTATTGTCAAGCTTTTTCTTTTTTTATGTTAGCCACTCTAATGGTATCTAGTAGTATCTCCTTGCATTTGAGTTTGAAATTACCAGATGAATAATGATACTACTTACCTTCTAATAACTTTCTTAGGTCTCCTTTTGTTAACTATCTAATAGTTCAGCCTACTTTTTATAAAGATCATATTTAAAATCAAGTTACTTAACACATATTATTAGTTTCAGGGGCAGGATTTAGTGATTTATCACTTGCACATCACATTCAGTGCTCATTAAATCAAGTGCCCTTCTTAGTGCCCATCACCCATATACTACATCCCCCACCTCCCTCCCCTACAGCCAACTTCAGTTCATTTCCTATAGTAAGGTGTTTCTTATAGTTTGCTTCCCTCTCTGCTTTTATCTTATTTTTCCTTCCCTTCCCTTATGGTCATCTGTTTTGTTTCTTAAAATCCACATATGAATGAAATCATATGGTACTGGTCTTTCTCTGACTGACTTATTTCACTTAGCATAATATACTCTAGCTCCGTCCATGTCATTGCAAATGGCAAGATTTCATGCTTTTTGATGGCTGAGTAATAATATATTACTCTTCTTTATCAATTCATCAACCCATTTTTTTTTAAGATTTTATTTATTTATTTGACAGACAGAGATCACAAGTAGGCAGAGAGGCAGGCAGAGAGAGAGGAGGAAGCAGGCTCCCTGTTGAGCAGAGAGCCCGATGCGGGACTCGATCCCAGGACCCTGGGATCATGACCTAAGCTGAAGGCAGAGGCTTAACCCACTGAGGCACCCAGGTGCCCCCATCAACCCATTTTTAACTCTGTTGTTTTTTAATTGAGCCCTGAAGGTATATATATATGTTCAGGATGCAAATATTTTGACAAATATATATATAGTGAATATTTTCTTCCACCCTGTTACTTGATTTTATGTTCATGATAATTGATTTTAAAGAGAAGATCTTTTTTATTTTAGTAAATTTCAACTTAACTTTTTTTTTAAAGCTTTTATTTATTTATTTCACAGAGATCACAAGTATGCAGAGAGGCAGGCAGAGATAGAGAGGGAAGAAGGCTCTCTGCTCAGCAGAGAGCCTGATGCAGGTCTTGATCCCAGGATCCTGAGATCATGACCTGAGCCGAAGGCAGAGAGGCTTTAACTCCCTGAGCCACCCAGGTGCCGCATCAACTTAACTTTTTTGTGCTTATTTTTTTCTTCCAGTATTCTTATATTCTTATATTTCAACTTTTATATTTGGGTCTAATATCCATTTTGAAATAATTTTTGTTAGATGTGATTTTGTTATGTGATAAGATTCAATATTAATGTTCTTAATATATTTAGTTAGGCCAGTCCCATATCTTTGAAAAGAATGTACCACTTCTTCCATTGAATTACCATATTGCCATGATTAAACAATTAAATATATACATGTGAATTATTTCTGGATTGTTATTTTGTTCCATTAACTTATATACATTATATATAGATTTCTATATGAATATGACTATTTTTAAATGTCTGCAACTTTATAGTAGGTCATAAAATTTATTATGTCCACTTACATTTATTATTATTTTAGTTAGAACAAATTCCAGTTCTAAAACATCTATTTTCTTTCTTTTATTTATAATTTTATTTCCTCTGTTCAGTCTTCTGTCTCTTCATTAAAATCATATTTTTCTTTAATCATGTGAGTATATTTTATAACAGCTGTTTTAACATGTCTGCTAAATCTAGCATCTGGATTATTATTTATCTATTTATTTCTGGATTTATTATGTTAGTTTTTATTAAGAACCTTTTTTTCCTGATCTATGGGTATGAGTTTCTGGTTTTTTCCTTATCTAGCAAATCCTTTATTGCATCTTGGACAATGTAGATAGTATGTTGTAAAAATTTTGGATTCTGTTATCCTTCTCTGAAGACTGTTGATTTTTATAGTAGGCAGTATAATTACTGAGTGACTACCCTGTCCTACTGAAGGCTTGTTTTGATGTGTTGTTCAGTCAGGTCTCTGGAAAACCTAAAATGTTTCTCAAACCCCTCAAACTAGATGGTATTCAAAGTCTCTCTTTCTTGCCTATCTTGTAAGGATTTGATTTAGAGTGGATCTAGAATAGGTCCTATTTTAGGGTGTGGTTGCTTCATACAGGAGAATTTTCTGAAGTCTCAGCAGTGTATCTAAGCATTGATGAGGTCTTTCTGCTACTCTTTGAAAATATAATGCCTCCCCCCACCATTACTAGATCTCTTGGTATCTCTATTCTGTTCTCAGCTTCATGACCCCTACTCTTGGACACCCTCAAGTCATCTTATTCTGTACATGTGCTTCCCAGTCCTCAGTTGAAGACTCACCTGAGACCCAAACATGTTTCTGGAAATTACCTTCCTTCATAATTCCTCTTCTCTACTATATTGCAGATACTGACTTGCTTCAGCCTCCGTTCACACATGTCTGTGCCTCCTCCTCCCAGCAGGTCTGTTGGGTTCTGACTGGAATCTACCCCAATATGCTGTAGTCAGTTATTTCTCCAAGCAAAGAATTAGAACAATTTGGGAATTTATCTCTTGAGTTTCCCACCTCTCTAGACTTGTAATCTTGCTCTATCTGTTGTCTATGACTTTGCCTTTTCTTCTGATTCCTGGTTTTCTAAACTAGAAAATGAAAATTATAATACTGATTGATTTCTTAGTTACTTCCCAGTTCTAATTTTCCATGAGTCTGGAATATAGAAGTTATTTCTTTGAAATATAATTTTTGTTTTCCATGTTTATCAGGTGCTAAAGTGTGTGTAAAGAAACACCGATATATTTTTATAATGATAAACCGTCCAAAGATACAGAATCAGCTTATATAGACAAAAATAATACATTGTAATTTCTTGAAATTTGTATCTAAAACTAATATTGAAGTGTAAGTTACATTTAGATTTATAAATCATTTCTGTTAGCAATATCTTTCAGCATTTCAGCTAAGTATTCAAAAAGCATGACATCTATGAGGCTGAAGAATGTACTTTTCGAGCTACTTGATTGCCCTTAGAAGGGAATAGCAGAAGCATCTCCTCCTAATCACAGCAATTCAGTCTCATTTATCCAAGAGTATAATTATCAGAGGTGATTTTGCACCTGGATTCATAGCTAGTATTGGACTCATAATGAAGAAAACGCTAATAAAAATTATTAAAATTAATGAATTAAAATTAAAAATTAACTCAGTAGGTCAAAAAGCACCTTATAAGGAAAGTTTTTTCTGTTTCTTTCTAAACTAAAAAGGTAAAATAAAAAGCCTTTTTAAAAATTATTTCAATGAAAAAAATCTAATCAATTTAAAATGTATTTAAAATTGACCCACTTGTATATGTTAAAGTAAATACCTTATGAAATAGCAATAATCTCAGTACTGCAAATGACTGAAAGTGTGCTGAATGTGGGAGAAAATACTAGCACCTTCTGACCACATTCAGTGATTAAATTAAAAATAGATTTGAAAGGAAAGGTTGCAATGGTTGTATTTCAATTTGGATAATTTTTAAAAAATGCTCTAACACTCAAGAAAATTCACAAATTGGCATTTTGGTCAACCTCCACTTCATACTTAATTTTTTATTAATCATAATATTTAAGTAAAATATTACTCTTTTCTATGATTCAGTTCTAGATTTGAAGACTTCTATCTATATATTTTTAAGAGTGTTAACTATACCTTTATTCATTGGAAGGTGGGGTAAAATAAATTGGGTCACCTTGTCCTATATTGTAGTGTGTGCATACTATTTGAATGAAGTTGCCAAGGGTGGAACACTGGTATAGCTTTCAAAAGATACTAGGTCTTGGAGGCCTACTCTCCCCTTATAAAATTTAAAGCCCTTTCTTACCTGTAATAGAAATAAGCAGCATTGTTCAAAACCTAGACTAACCAAAAGAATAGAAAAATAGATGGATATAACAGAGTAGAGAGCCCAGAGCAGGCACACACAAATAAGGTCATCTGATCTTTGACAAATTCAGAAAGAAAATACAATGGAGACAAGACAGTTCTTTCAATAAATGGTCCTGGAACAACTGGATATCCGCATGTGGATAAAAAGAGAAAGAACCTAGACACAGAAAAATATTAACTCAAAGTGTATCAGAGACCTAAATGTAAAGCACAATACTATAAAATTCCTAGCTAATAACATAGAAGAAAACCTAGTTGTCATTAGATTTGACAATGACTTTTAGATACAATGTTAAAGGAATTATCCACTTAAAAGGTAATTCATGAAATTCATGAAATAAAAACTTCTGTTCTGCAAAAGACATTGTCAAGAGGATGAAAAGACAAGCAACAAACTGAAAGGCAATACTTATGTAAGACAGCTGATAAAAGGACTGTTACCTAAAATGCACAAAGAATTCTTTAAACTCAAGAATAAGAAAATAATCCTTTAAAGAATAAAAGATCTGAACAGAAATCTTGCCAAAGAAGATAGGAGTATAGGAAGAGATTCCCAACATCATGTTACTAAGGAATTGTAAATTAAAACAAGGAGATACCCTACACATCAATTAGAATGGTCAAAATCCAAAACATGGACGTCAAATTTTAGCAAATATATGAAGCAAGAGGAACTCTTTCATTCCTAATGAGAATGCAAAATGGTACAGCCTCTTTGTAAGAGAGTTGAGCAGTTTCTTAACAAAACTAATATCAATTAGTTGATGTTATAACAATCATATTCCTTGTTATTTCCCCAAGTGAGTTACCCAACTTTTGTATCAACATGGACAGTACTGGAAGAGATTATGCTGAGTGAAATAAGTCAAGCAGAGAGAATCAACTATCATATGGTTTCACTTACTTGTAGAGCATAAGGAATAACATGGAAGACATTGGGAGATGCAGAGGAGAAGTGAGTTGGGGGAAATCAGAGGGGAAGACAAACCATGAGAGACTATGGACTCTGAGACACAAACTGAGGGTTTTGCAGGGGAGGGAGTGGGGGGTTGGGTGAGCCTGGTGGTGGGTATTATGGAGGGCATATATTCCATGTGGCACTGGGAGTAGTGAATTTCGGAACACTGAAAAAAATTAAATTTAATTTTAAAAAAATATAAGTTCACACAAAAACCTACATGTGATATTTATAGTAACTCTATTGATAATTGTCAAAATGTGTAAATGACCAAGACATCTTTTAGTAGGTGAATAGACATATCAACTGTGGTACATCTAGGCAATGGAATATTAGTCACCACTAAAACAAAATGAGATATCAAGCTTTGAAAAGACATAGAGCGATCTTAAATGCATAATACTAAATGAAATAAGCCAATCTGAAAAAGAAAGCATACTATGTGATTCCAATTATATAACAGTCTAAAAAGGTGAAACAATGAAGACAATAAAAATGTCAACAGGTAATAGGACACAGAAGAAGGAAGGGATGAATGATAGCCCACAAAAGAGTTTTAGGTCAGTGAAGCTACTATACATGGTACTATGATGATGGATACACTTCATTATACATTATACACTTCTCAAAGCCCACAACACCAAGACTGAACCCACTGTAAACTACAGATTTGGATGAAATACTGCTCCAGTGTAGGTTCATTGATTCCAACAATTGTGTCACGTTGATGTAGGATGTTGCTACTGGCAGAGGGTATACAAGTGAGGATATAGAGTTACTTCAGAAATAGGAATTTTCTGCCCAATTTTCCTACGAACCTGAAACTTCTCTAAAAATGAAGTGTTTAAAAAAATCAAGCTATATTAACTTCAAAAGAAATGAGTAAAAATACATACTGAAAAATAATTATGAAAAATCGGTCTTAAGTACAATTAATATAAATAATACGAGAAGACCACAAACCTGAGTTGCAATTTTGCACCCGTTTAAGATGTATGGGGTTTCCCCCCCCATCAAGCATTCTCAGACACTAGCTGTTGTTCTATAATGCAACTCAATCCTGTCACAGTTTACCAGGAGATAGTATCAGATGCCATAGGTTAACGGCTCAGTCCTACAAGACTGACTCCCATACACACACTTAAAAAAATTGCCAGTCCAGGGGTCCCTGGGTGGCTCTGCCAGAGGTGGCTCAGACAACAACTCAGTTGTCTGCCTTCAGATCAGGTCATGATCTCAAAGTCCTGAGATCGAGCCCCAGCATCAGGCTTCCTGCTCAGTGGAGAGTCTGCTTCTCCCTCTCCCTCTGCTGTTCTCCCTGCTTGTACACTCTCTCTGTCAAATAAACAAAATCTAAAAAATAAAAAAAATGCAAGTCCAGGTCATCACTTGTGCTTCTGACCAACTGGCTATAGATCCAAGGTTCCTAATACCCCCTTTTGTGTTTCATTTGCTAGACAGCAGAACTCAGAGAAACATTTTAACATTTTAACATTTTAGAAACATTTTAGTTTATTATAAAAAGCTATGGCTCAAGAATGAACAGATGGAAGAGATGCACACGGCAAGGTATGAAGAAGTTCCCATGTCCTCTCCGAAAGAGCACCACTCTCTCCAAATCACCACATTACCACCAACCCAGAAGCTTTCCAAACACTGACCTTTTAGGTCTATGAGGATGTTTCATTACTCTGGGATGACACAGTCATGGGCCATTGGTTATCAAATTCAAATTCTAGCCCTTCTATCTTCCCCCAAAGTCTGAGATGAGAGTAGTATGGATAGTTCCAACCCTCTAGTCACATGGCTGGCTCCGTCAGCAACCAGCCCCCATCCTTAGGTGCTTTTCAAAAGTCACCCTGTTAACCTAACAAAAGACACCTTTATGGCTCTCCTCACATGATTTACCAAGGATTTTAAGAGCCCCTTGTTAGGAAAGGTATTAAAGACCAAATATATATTTACAATTATAATTCACAATATTACAAGAGTCAAATAGAAAAAAGATAGCAGCAGCTACTAAAAACATCTAAGCACATCTTAGAGTCCACTAATTGAAGATGCTTGTTCAGAATAAAAATAGATAAGAGTTACAATATAGTCCACTCAAACCACATTAGAGGTGTGTCACTTTGAGCTTGTTTCCGCATTTCCTCATGAATATGCCAAGGGGATAGTATCAGAGTGAGAAAAAGAGGCAGAGTTGCTTATAAAACTCTTAGGTAGAGCTGCCATTTTAAACTTTATATCACCAAAGGCATTTTCCATTGTCAGAAAAAAAAAAAAAAGGAAGCGTTTACTGAAATAAAAAATAATTCTGAAACAGTCTTGGAAAGTATATGTAATTAATGATGTTATTCCAAGTAGGATACTGTTCAATGATAACAGATAAACTTCCAGAGTTATCTAGCATAACAAAGGTTTATGTATCAGCTTGTAATATCCAGCATGGATGTTACTGGTCTTATTCTCCAGGGCCATTATCCTCCAGATGTTGTTTCATGAATTTTGACTTCCTCAGAGAGAGAGAGAGGACTGCCATTCACAGTTCTTTGCCTCCAGGTGCATGAAAGAAGTGAAAGCATCCAAGAGAAGTTTTACAGCTAAAGACCTAGAAGGGACTTCTATCACTGTTCCCCATAATCCATTGGCCACAGTGAGTTATATGTCAGTATAACCGAGTGGAAGCGGGAAATGGAATTTTCCCATGTGCTCAGGAAGTCAATGACATGGGTTGGTAAAAACAGAGCAATTTGTCTGCTGTAGACACCTGTCTCCACCATTTTCCTTGGTAAGTAATTTATTTTTATAATAGTTTGGCTTCATACAGTAATAGGTTTCTATTTTTAAATCCCATTCATTTGTATCAAAATAATATTTACATTAATAATAATGTATATGACTTTCAAAAACTTTCATTTTAATATGAACTCAGTTATCTTCACAATTACATTATTACTACATTGGCATTTCAATAATGCCCTTAGGCAATATATGAATACATAGAAGCACCACACACTGATTTATATTAACATTCTTCAGCTGGTTAGGTAGGGGATTGTCCACTACACAAATTCATCACTTACTTGTTTTGTACTGAAAGCACTCGCCACGAGACGTCTCTAAGAGACCTCTTACTAATCTGGTACTCACGGAGATTTCTTTAGCTGATTCGGGTAACAATTATTTCTCCAACTGTTCTGGGGGTTGACTGATCCTTTTTTCTTCAACATTCCCATTTTCCCTACTCAGAAGCATATGATGTGCTATAGTATTCCAGTAAAGTCATTTTCTCTCAAAAAAAATGTGAATGTATCCCCTTCTTAGCAGGATTGCTTTCTCTGTGGTCATCTAAATATTGGCGACTATTCACAGTACATTTCCCCCAGGATCTCCTCCGTTAGTTTGTGACTCACTTTTTTCAGGTCTTTCTTGTTTTCTCTTCCCTTCAGCCTGCACATCCTCTGGACTTCCGTCAGCCTGTTGACAGATTTCTGTTTTGTAGCCCCCTAAGGTATTGATGTCATGGCACCAGTATATACTGAAATTTCTCTCTCATCATCCCTTAATATTCATAATCTTTCAAGTTCCTTCAACTCCAATTTCCAGTCCATGAAGACCTTTCAATTTTCTGCAGCTGTTCCAGGTTAGATCATAAAGTAAAGCAAGATTCTATTCAGTATCCAAACACAGTATCCTGTATTTCCTTATCCACAGTCTATAGTTTTCATTCCCTCTTGTCTTGACTTTTGCAGGGAATGTGCTCAATTCCTTTCACCAGCTGGGCTGTGACTTACCTCCAATCAGGGTTTTGACTCTAAATCGTCATTTGCATCTGGCTTATATTTTTCTGCAAGGATCTTGTTGGTAAATTATTCCAGGTATGGTCTGTTTTTGTTTTTGTTTTTAAATAGATTGCAGGGGTGCCTGGGTGGCTCAGTCGGTTAAGCATTTGTCTTCGGCTCAGGTCATAATCCCAGTCTCCTGAGATAGAGTCCCACATCAGGCTCTCTGCTCAGCGGGGAGCCTGCTTCCCCCTCTGCTCCTCCCACCTGCTCGTGCATGCTCTCGCACGCTCTCTCTCTCTCAATCTCTTTCTCTCTCTCTCATTCTCTTGCTCTCAAATAAATAAAGTCTTTTAAAAAACAAAAATAAATAAATTAAATAGATTACAGATAGAGGGTAGAGACCACCCTATCCTACCATGCTTCCACAGATGTTCCTACACACACACACACACACACACACACACACACCACAAACTCAGGGAATTTAGTGAAATCTAACAATACAACAGTTCAATCTGTGAGAAAAGATTTCTAACGGCCTCAAAGGTACAGACGGGTAAGCCTCTTTTTCATGGGTGTGGACATCTGTAAGAGAAGAAACCAGTAGCTCCCATTTTTCATGGCTTCATGGGAAACACGATAGATGAGGAATAAGGAGAAAAAAAAAGAGGGAAAGGATGGATACGCATGTGCTTCTTCTACAAAAAAAGCCCCTCTCAAATGATGAAGAGATTGGCGGACAGGTGGCAAGCAGGAATTCCCACAGTAAACAAGAGGCACAAACCAGAGAAGCGCCAGTTACTGCTATCCACCTGACTCCAAGTTAATTAAGTCTGGTGTGAATCAAACGCAGTTATTATTACCTACAGATGTGATCCCAGGGCTAGACAAGTTTAAATCGTTTGCAAGATCATGCAGTTATTCAGCGAGTCTTGTTTTCTTACCTTTATTCCAGTATCTCTGTGCTTGAGGGCACACGGCTTCTCTGCCTCTGAGCTCTCTCCCCACACAGCTTCACCTAGCAGAGTGCAGACACAGGAGAGAAGGCTTTCATTTTTGAGGACTGACTTCGAATTGCCCAGACCTACCGCTGTACTAAACATTGCATAGAAGTTCCTGCGCCATCCCTTACCCTACCTATCCCTTTGCTTCCTTATCTCCAGCTCAGGAGCAGAGCAGCATTCAAAAGGAGCAGAACATGTGCGGAGAACGGTTTTGGTGTCCAGGGGCGCTGGACTAAACAGTGGCCTAAACCTCCACTAAACAGCAAAGATGGGCAGGGACCAATGTGCTGTGACTGCTTCACTATAAAAATTAGACAACATTTAGCCTTTTTCACCATCTTCCAGAAATTTAAAAATATTCTAAATATGCATACATCCAATCAACATCAAAGAGTTTTAGTATCTTGGCTCATCTGTGCCTCTTACATAATGAAGTACTTAATTCCTACAAAGGTAGTGTTGATTCCCTAAACCCCCCCCTTTTTTTTTAAAGATTTTATTTATTTATTTGTCAGAGAGAGAGAGAGAGTGAGCACAGGCAGACAGAGTGGCAGGCAGAGGCAGAGGAAGAAGCAGGCTCCCCGCCGAGCAAGGAGCCCAATGTGGGACTCGATCCCAGGACACTGGGATCATGACCTGAGCCGAAGGCAGCTGCTGCTTAACCAACTGAGCCACCCAGGCGTCCCCCCTAAACTCCCCTTATTAGGACTTTCAGACCCCTTCCCTTCTTTCTCCTTTATGAAAATAGCTCTCTTGGATGTGCACAATAGCTCTCCAACAATCCTAGAAGTCTGTTTTGGATTCTCTAATTTCCTGTAAAAATGTTTACTCCTTGACTTCTTTCTTTCCAAGGAGAGGTAATGAAGACATTACCAGCTGACTGCATACGTAAAATAATTGAAGAGAATGAAAGCAATATCAGAAGAGAATATCAGGTCCTGGGTGATAGCAGGAAGGATCAGGAACCCACTGAAACAGAGTGGCAGGGGCAACACAGATAATGTTTCTCCCAGTGAGTCCTGAGGAAAGTTTGTCACCAAATGTGGTGTAAATGGTCATCTCTTGTTCAATGCAGTTCGACTATTTTGGGGATCTAAGATCTTATTCAACTAAGTCTCCCACTCTAACTATGAAGACATAGGTCAAAAGAGGTCATTTAGACACATGGCAATAATGAACTCCCTTTCTCTTCCGATGTAAAACTCCACAAAGGAGGGGAATTCCAAGTTTGCAAAGAAGTTAATGGGCATTTCTTTCCCAGGAAGGCCTAAGTTCCCAGTTGCAGCAGGAAGAGTTTATGGAGTTGTTTTTTTAATAAGGTACCCAGAAACTGCTCATTAGTCTTTTTGCCTCTTATATTCAATAAATAATTCATCCTTCAATATTGTGTCTATAAAAATAAGAGAAGTCAATCAGAAGAAAATGCTTTTATAAGCCATGGGAGGAAATTTCTCAAAGATTTCTCTTTGTGTCCCTTCTCACAAAACAACACAAATCAGACAGACTACAGTGTTTTTTACTGTCTGTTTATTGCTTATTTTTTCCCCTTCTATCCCAATAAAACTCTCATTTTGAACAGTGATTATTGAATAATAGATCCCCAAGTAAAATCATTCTTACTGATTGAAGGATGATTATTTTAGTACTGTGATTGTTGGCAGGTTCTCCTTAATCTCCAACCACGCTTGGTTTTGTTTTTTGATTTTTTTTTTCTTTAGTCTGTCTCCCTCAAAATTGGTCATTGTCAATTATATCTTCTACCAGAAGAGAAGTTACTGGATTTGAAACGTGATAAGGATGTATAACATAAAACTCTAGCACAATAAATAATCACAGTTGACTAGACCTTGATCTAGAAAGTCCTTTTCCTCGCTGTAGGTTCACAGCCCTCTGGGAGCTTTCCTGGTGTCATCTGAAACTAGCTCCCAATGTAGAGGGCAGGAAGAGACCAAAGAGGCAGGCCACTCCAGGTTAGCAGGTGGCAATTCTAATGACAGCAAAGGGAACTTACTTACAAAGCTCATCTTCTGTGGCAGTAAGACAAATGGATCCTCAAACCCATCCTCTAAAACTTGAAAGCTTTTAAAGAGACCTTGGGTGGATTCAGGAGGGTACATCATGCAGGTGTTTTCAATACACATCAGCATCTCCAGGCTGTGTTCTTGAAGCAGCCTCTCAGAGCAAGAAAGACAAGCAGAACCCATAGTCTGAAGACAGGGGAGGGGTGAGGAGCCCATGAGTGGCTGGGTTCAGCTCAGGGATCAATTGCAGGTCACGTCTTTTCAATCACACCCCCCAGCACTGGCATTGTAATGCATCTGAACTTTTTAAAGAATTGTTTCTGTCTCCTTTTAGGATCTCTGATCAAGTCCTCACAGGAAATAAATTTAGTTGATTTGCAATTTATTTGCTATGATGATTTTACCAATATTTCTTTGATGGATAAGACTAAACATTCTAACACGGGCTTAGGGATTTTTCCTGGATTTTATTATGATCTGTTTAAACTTAGTTGGCATGACTAGGTTTATTGCAAAGCCCCGGTGAATCAATTTGATGAAGTTCTAGAACCTAGGTGAGGTTCGGAGGGCTGAGGTCCGGAGCCGATGACCAAGAAAGAATTCTTGAGACATCTTTGGTGCAAAATGGTGGTTTATTAAAGCACGGGGACAGGACCTGTGGGCAGGAAGAGCTGCTGCCCCGGGTTGTGAGGGGTGGCAGCTTATATGCCTTGCGGTTGGTGGGGGGTGTGAAGGGAAGGGAGGTTTCAACGGAGTTTTCATATGTTAAAGAGGGCCTACAAGGTGCCCGGAGAAGGCCTTGCCCTTGTGGCTTGATCAATGTCGTCTTTAGGTCAGCTATTAACATCAAGATAGTTGGGAGATTCTTGGTGGGGTGTTATGAACCTGCTATCATTTACATTCCCTTCTACCTCAGCCTCCTCCAGTTTCATTAAGGATGAAGAGGGAGACATTAGGGCTTCAGGAACTGAGAGTTATTTGCCTCTGGAAATTTGTGCTATTGATAAGGTAACCTCCCTGTTTAGGTCTCTAGGACATCTGTAGAGCAAGGGAGATTCCTGTCCTGCAGGACTGTGATCTCTGCAAGTTAACTATTTATCGTTTCATGGCAGTCAGGGGTGCCTGAGGAATGCTACACATACTATGGAGGGGAGCGGGTGGAGAGGGGTGTGCGAGGCGCCAGCTTCTGCTCTGTCCTCAGCCAGCCTCCTGCTCCCTCATCAAGTTGATGGCTTCCCTAAAATAGTTAAGGGTGGATATGTTCAGTAGTGTGGAAACTTCCACAGAAGGAAAAGTCAGTCACCTACTTTGAGGAGATCTCTAAGAATGGGGAGCTACTTAAGGGCAAGGCCTACATCGTTGCTAAAGTGATTAGAAAAGAGGCTCACGTGCAGTAGTTCTGAGGAAGAAAGCACTGTAGCTGCCATCACCACCTGAGGTGTCCTGTGAGAGGTGGTTCTTGAAGGCAATATAGATTTGATTAGGCAGAGACGAGGACAAGAATTTTAGGGGGAGGTGTGAAGTGAGTAAAGACATCAAGCTGAGAGTTAATTGTCTTTAATTGTGGGTTAAATTGAAGTTTGAATTGCAATTGAAGTTTTCTGGCTAATTCAAAGTGATCAGTTATCATAGGGGTCCTTTGCCGAATGTGAAGTGTTCATTAATGATCCAATCAGCTAGAATCCATCCACATTGATGGAGACATTGATTACAATGGAATTGAAATAAAATGTAATATGATGGGGTAAAAAAGACCAAGTTTTTATCATGATTCTGTGGCTAACTAGCTGTGTCATCTTGGGAGAGTTGATTAGTTTCTCTGTGCTTCAATTTCATTCTTTATAAAATGAGATAGTTGAAAAGGATAGTCTATAGTATATATTCTTTTTAAAAAGATTTTATTTATCTATTTAAGAGAGAGAGACAATGAGAGAGAGCAAGCATGAGAGGGGGAAGGTCAGAGGGAGAAGCAGACCACCCCCCCACTCCTCCACCAACCTCCCCCCCCCACCCCGCTGAGCAGGGGGCTGGATGTGGGACTTGATCCCAAGACTCTAGGATCATGACTTAAGCCAAAGGCAGTTGCTCAACAAATTGAGCCACCCAGGTGCATATATAGTCTACCTTCCAAAAAAAGTAATAAGCAATGAGTGTCCTTAGACGACTATCTTAAGTGAAACTGCATGTTTTCAAATAAATAACATCTTTTCTAAAAAAATAAATAATGTGTGGGGAGTCTGAGTGGCTCAGTCAGTTAAGCATCTGACTCTTGGTTTTGACTCAGGTCTGACCTCAGGGTCATAAGATTGAGTCCCTTCATGCCCCTAAGATTCTCTACTCAGTGGGGGGTCTGCTTGAGCTTTTCTCTCCCTCCCTCTCTGCCCCTCCCCCCTGCTCTCTCTTTCTTAAATAAATAAATCTTAAAAGTAAATAAAAAAAAACATGTGTGAAGTTCTTTTGTGTGTGGTTTTTTTTTTTTTAATTTTTCTTGAAGTCCTATAATTGCTATCTGATTTGATTATGGGAAAACATCCACATTTACTGTCCCAGTCTACATTTCTCTCTGTGTGTTTCAACTTAATTTCCTTCAGATAGTTTCAACCTGTGTTTTGGAGGGTGACTTTTTTTTTTTTTTTTTTTTGATTCATCCATTCAACAATGAACGGCTGCTATGCACCAGAGACCGTGTTATGCTCTGACAAAGTAGTGAATAAATCACATGTAGTTCTAACTACCATAGAGTGCACAGGCTTTTAGGGATGAGGAAGCAAGGCAAACTCAGATACACAACTACCTATAGGAAACTAGAATTAGGAAAGTGTACCAAAGCAACAGGCAGAAACCCTGTAACTGACAATATGTGGAATGGGTCTATTTAGAGAGAGTTCAGGGAATGTCTGAATAGGTAAAATTTGACTTGAGACCTAAATGTTAAGAGGGGCCTACCATGTAAAGCATCAGGGAGAGGGAATGCCAGGCAGAGGGACTGCATGTGTGAAGTTGGGAAAGCCGCTGACATGTCGGAAATGAAAAGTCAGTATGGTTCAAGTGCAGTAAGCAAATAAGAGAGTAACCTCAAGGAAGACTGACAAGTAGGCAGCATCAAGATCAAGGAGGAATTTATAGTCCATGTGAGTTAGATGGAACTCCTGTTTATGCAAGTGTTAGAAACCCAACTTAAACTAAGCAAAGTAATAAAAGGAAACATATAAATTCAAATCGCTGCAACTTCCAGTGTGGAACTGGCTTCAAAGTACAGCATGAGGCAGAAGTGAAAGCAAGTGGTCAGAAGACTCTCTCTCTCTCTCTCTCTCTCATCTCTTTCAGGCGAGTTTTACTGTTTTCTTTCTTCTCAGCTACAATCTCCATTCATATATTATGGGACACGTAGCCATCGGCAAGTCTCCTCTTTCCTGCCCTGTGCATTCTCAGAGGAGAAACTGATCTTTGCATTCTCCCCTGTGAAGATTCTCATCGGTCAAGCTTTGGTCACACGCATGTCCATAAACATGCGTTGAGGCCGTGAAGCTGCTGTATGCTGATTGAGCACATATGACTCAAAGAGTACGGGGCATAAAGTCAGCTCTGCTCTAATCATGTGGGCTGAGGTAAATGCCCAGCAAGAGACCAAAAAAAAAAAAAAAAAGAAAAGAAAAGAAAAAGAAAAATCACTGAAACCGTAGCAGATGTTCACATTACAGGAAGGAGATCAGATTGCATTATAATGAGGCGGAGAGACATAAAATGGTTTTAAGCAGGGAAATATCATTTTGAAAATCATGTTTTCAAATTTGGTTTACTGGCTCTGGGAAAAAGATTTCAGAGGAGGTGTGACTTCTGCGCTGTGGGTTGCCATAAAGTATTTTTCCATCACTGCAACCCTGTGGAAGGCAGCGAAGTCCCCTCCTTTCACAAGCAAATCGTCTTTGATAGCTAAAATATGTGGACGTGTGATTTGAGATTATTCTTTGGCTACTGAGTCTATAGGAGAAAGCTTTCTTTGTGACCTAAAGGCTGTGGGAATGTAGCTGAGGTTACAGGAGAGATTTTTTTTTTCCTTTAGCATTCTAAACCATGGGGCCTCTAGAATGAGTGAAGTGACCATATATTGTATGGTAACTATGTACCCAGGGAAAACCTCAAAAAAATTTGGGAAGTTTGCATCACCAGAAATCCTCATACTTACTCTGCCTCTAACCTCTGTAATCTCCTGGATCCCTAACCTCACAGGGGTCAGGTAGGATTAGATGTAATACAGCTTTTTGCTTAATGCAATAGTGGGCACAGTAGAGACAACTGGCAAATGTTCTCCATTTTTATTACCTGTGAAATGATATACCTGTACCTAATAACCCCTAAAGTATCTTTTTCAGGGCTGGCATTCATGGATCCCATGTTGTTGGTTTTTTCTGTGCCTCAGCGCCATTTTATATAAAAATGCAGATAACAACATTTATTAACATAAAGTAAAAAATGAAATTGCTGTGAATTCAAAGAACTCACTGGAAATGTTGAAGAAAGCAATGTAGTATTATTACTGCAAGATTCTTTCTGGAATTGATCATGACATCTGTTTCCTTATAGAGTCCCTTCATACCCCTAAGCCCTAGCTCTCTTCTAGTATACTACACATTACAGAAGTGTTGAAATTATACTATGTGGGATGGGATACTCTGTGTGTGATATACTGGGAAAACATTGGAAGACTCAGACTCTTTTAGACTCCAATAGTTTTTATTCTACTCTGCCCTACATTAGCTGTGAGATTTTGAAGAAATTATTTAACCACTATGATCGTTAGTATCTTTATCTGTAATAAGAAAGGGGGGGGGAGATGGCTAATATCATCTCTGTAACGTTGGTATGGGGATTAGAGGTGTTTGTAAAGTTCCCTAACAAACTTATGATTCAATAAATGATAGTTATTAATACTAGGTATTGAAGAGTTATAAGTACATAAGAAATGATCCTTTTAGGGGCGCCTGGGTAGCTCAGTGGGTTAAAGCCTCTGCCTTCAGCTCAGGTCATGATCCCCAGGTCCTAGGATGAAGCTCTACATCGGGCTCTCTTCTCAGCAGGGAGCCTGCTTCCCCCTCCCCCAGCCTCTCTGCCTCTGCCTACTTGTGATCTCTCTCTCTCTGTCAAATAAATAAATAAACAATTTAAAAAAAAAGAAAAGATGATCCTTTTAAGAGTATTTCAATCTAGACAGAAAACAAGAACATATGCTCCCCTCTCTCCTACATTACTGAGGGGGAACTTCTGACATTAGTCAGACCATTGGAGAACTGCTGACATCTGGCCTTGTAAAAATAAATACCGCCATGCTTGGAGTTATTCATTAGTACCTGTAGCTATCAAGTAATAGGAACACTGTAATGATGTCCTCTGCTTAGTTAGCATTATCTCTGGGGACTTCAAAGTAATTTGCAGGTGGAAAATTAAATGATGCAGTTCAGGATAAAATTGAATTCCAAATAATTGTTAGAGAATTAAAATGCAATTGAACCAGAAATTCTAATCAGATATGAATCCAAGCATGTTCCTGCTGAACTGTGAGGAAAACAATTTATGCAAGAGGATGTTATTTTGCTCCTACAAGGGATTCCATGGCATATATTTATATCCTCTCTCATTATAAGGATGTTGGAGTGGGGCAATAGGAAGACTATCCGAAAACTCTTTCTCATGGACTAGTTCTGTAAATCGTGCGGCAGCTGCCCCTCTCTGGGGCTCACATCTTACACACTACCATTCACACTTTACTCAGTAGGAACATTAAAATCCAAATCAGATCTCCAAAGTTCCTTCTTAGCTGTCACCTTGTAACAGACTCTACTACTCTGGTGCGAAGGGAAACTGTGATCAGAGTGAACAGACAGGGACATCAGAAACATGTTCTCCTTTATTCTAAACAATGGAAAGAAATGGCTGAATACACGGAAGCCCTTTCTCTTTATGAGACAGGGAAAACATCCAACTGAGCACTGTAGAAACGAAGGCTATTTAAACTCCATGGGGTAGAGATCATTCAATGTTTGAGGGGTGTCTAACCCCACCCTCCTTCTCTTTGTCTCATTCATCCTGAATGTCAGAAAGCAGGGCATCATGGCATCTGCATCTGTGGCTGGCCAAGTCCAAGGGCAAGGTACATTGTAGCACCTCTCTCTTTGGTATCACTAATTCCAGTAACACTTGCTTTCAACATTATACTGTATGCCTGAGAGACATGGTTCTCCACTAAACAAAAACACTCTGTGACTTACCATAGTTCTTACAGCTTAAAACATACACATTCCAAGAACTCCTTAAATATGAAGACAGAACTACACAAAGGCTACCTATTTTTTTTTTTTAACCCTTCTCAGAGGTTACCATAGATACCAAGATTACAATGGCAAATGCTGGCAAATTCACCTAATTGGATTGAGATAAGGGTAAAAAAAAAATGCCATTACTAACTTAGAATCATGTGGTTTTATTGTGAAATAGTTAATTGCCCTCAATTATTAGCACGCTTCTCTATAGTGCCATGTATTGTTTGCAAACAGCTTTCCCATTTATTTTTCCTCATTATGCTTACAATAACTCTCACTGCTATCCCAGAGAAAGAAATGTGTATGGGGTGGGTGGGTGTGTATAGCTGTGTGTGTAGAAATAATGGAGGCACAGTTCAAGGTAAAAACTCAAAAAAAAAAAAAAAAAAAAAGAGAGAGAGAGAGAGAGAGATACAGAGATATAGAGAAGAGTCACAAATTGCCAGGTTCCTTCAATGGCTTTGACAATATACCCACTGCTTTAGTCAGTTCAATTTTCTAGACATTTGTTGGACCCTCTACTGTAATGATATGTGTAGCCCTAATCACCTCAATTTTGTCTCCCGTTTCCAAAAGTAATGGGAAAAAAAAATGCGATGATTCCAAGGATCACAACATGATTGGATTTTAGAACATGATTAGATTTTAGCTTTTTCTCTGTCCCTTTCTTCCCTTCCTTTTTCAGGGCATCATTTTTTCTTTGACAAATATTGTCAGCCTGTGCCTGGTGCAAATGAAGTAGTTAAAATGCTAGCGCTCCCATGATACATTGGAAGTTTCTGCATCAGACCTCTACCAAGTCTCACCCCTGGGGACTAGTTCCTTGACAGTTCCTTCAATTTACCTTTTTGCAGTTTCCTCACATTACCCAGAGAGTTAATTATACCCTTTTGTATCACAAGTAATTCAGCAGTTTCTCCTGGTATTTACATCTCTATGGACTTGTAGATCATTATCTTATCTCTAAGACCAATGGTCTTTCTTCCCTGGACAAACAAGAACATATTCACCATTACTCCAAGTCCAGAATGTGAATAATTCAAGTCAGGTTGACACTTAAAACACAAGTGGAATAACAAGGAAAGAATTAAAGAATAATTTGGTGTCCTTAACAACTATGAGTTCTTTTTCATTTTGTTTTGTTTTAATTTTTCACCTTAACAACTATTTTTAAAACCCCTGCGACAGGGAGATGTGAAAGAGTACCATTTTTAATCCAATGATCTATGACTAATTTGCATAGAAAAAAAGTAGGCACGAAAGAGAAAACAATATTGTATATAATTTAGGGACAAAAGATTCATATTATGGCCATGGTTCTTTGCTTTCAAGTTTTGCTTTGGTAAATTGATTTTTCTGGGTTTGCACCTCAGAATCTAATCCAGCTCAGCCCTACACCCAGCACTGCCCTCATTTGATAAATGGTACCATCTCTCAAGAGCTTAACTGCCACGTATTTTTCTTAGCGTTCAATAATTTCCCCAACTTATTCAATCTTCTCAGACTTTGGCTCAGTTCTTACCATGAAGTAATAGCAGATACTAGGAAGCTCCGATTCTATCCCGTTAGGGACTATCAGTGACAAATATGTTGTTCATTTTAATTTGGTGTTTCCTGAGTCACATTCCTTCTGTTTTACTCCTACAGATCTAATTTAGGTTCCTGTACTCTTTACCTAGAATACTGTAATCAACTCCTAACTAATCTCCTCACCTCCACATTCCACTCCGTTCTTCACATGAACACGATCATCGCTCTGTGTGTGAGTGTGTATGTGTGCGTAATAGAAGAAGCTTCCAAGCTTCCAGTGATTCTTTGTTGCCTCCTGGACATATTCCAAACCCACCAAAGAGCATGACAGGATAACATTTCTCTATTAAGATGCCTTTTGTTCAAGTCATTCCTTACGCTCATAACACATTTAACTGTTTGCCAAAATTTCACTCTTTACTCAGGACTCAGATCAAAGGTTTGCTTTAGAAAATCCTCTCTTGGCCTCACCTGGAAGTAGTAACTCTTCTCCACATTTTTTTTTCTCTAAATGCTGCATCTGCCCTGAGACCAGTAAATGAGTAAACAAATGAGCAGGTGGAGTAATTAATGAATGAAAAGGTTTGGAGTACAGAATCTCCACAATCACTTGTACCTCTAAACGTTTTACAATTCTTGACATTATCCAGCTACTGGTAGGAAACCCAGACTAATTAAAAGGGAATAAGAAATGTATATGGGATAAAGCATGCAAGTAGCATTTCTAATAATTATAATCGCAATAAACATCATAGTCACCAACCCAAATATTATCTAATTTAAAGCCTCACAAAAACCCTTGAGATAAGCAGAAGTGATGTTATTATTGTATTATTAAATTCAGTGAAAAGGCAACTGGTATGTGGTACCTGCATTGGGTTCATCTGGAATGCTTGATAAAATGCAAATTTCTGTTTCCTTTCCTGTATCTACTGATTCAGTTTTAGGAGAAGGCATCCACAGAATCTGCTTTGCCCACTCTCTCTCCATCCACCAGATTTTTATGTATACTAACATTTTAGAACTATTAGAAAAGGATATTTTGGTTCCTTAGATGAATCAGATTTCATACACATGTCTGAAGTCTCCCCACTTATAAGAGAACTCTTACAGTTGACAGAAATAGACTGAAAAACAGAAGGGGTTGAGAGGTTGGCCAGGGAAATCAGACATTGAGTATAGGTAGAGAACACGGAGGGTAAGGATAGGTGGTGCTCAAGAAATCAGTGAGCATGTGGTCTATACATACAATAAATAAAAAAAGAATGAAGCCTTGTCATCTGTAACAACATGGATGGACCTAGAGGGCATAATGCTAAGTGAAGTAAGTTATTCAGAGAAAGACAAATACAATATGATTTCACTCATGTGGACTTTAAGACACAGAACAGAGGAGAATAAAAGAGACAAAGAAGCAGACTCTTAATTAATACAGAAAACAAAATTCATGGTTGCAAGAGGGGAGGTGGGTGAGGGAATGGGTGAAATAGATAAGGGGTTGATGAATACATTTATCCTGATGAACACTGAGAAATGTATATAATTGTTGAATCATTTTATTATACACCCAAAACTAACACTGTATGTTAATCATACTGGAATTTTTTTAAGAAAAGGAAATTAGGAAGGGAAGAATCCAAATTTAGCTGAGTAGATCTGAGATCAGCAGTTTATTACTCCAGAGTTAATATTTTGCTTATTTAAGTCATTTGAACTAATCTGTATTTGAGATTATTGCCTTTCCGTTTTTTTTCCATGTTGCGAATTTTGCTCTTAAAGGGGATTTCTAAGTGATGAAACTTCACTGAAGTGTGGACTAGCATAGACTTCTTCTTTTAAGAATGGACATATCTGATAATATAGAAGTAAGCATTACAATAAGTCATGTAAGGATGTAATCATCTCTGGGTCCACTTTGTGTACCTAGAAAAACATGAAAATGTCGATAGTCTACAACGATATTCTTTGCATATATTTTGGTGGTAACTTCCTCAATGAAAGCCATCTCTTTCTGAAAAGAATTTTTTAACTAACCTTTGGTCAGAGAGAAAATTTCTCTGATGGTTTACATTTGATCCTGTGAAAAGTCAGTACAATACCTCATCCTACCATACTTGTCTGGGACAAAGCAATAGCAATAAAGCTGTGGATAGAAAAAAAAAAAAAAAAAGCTGTGGATAGAATATGTGTCTAGAGTTTTCTAGAAGAGAAAAAGCCTTTCTTTCATCTGTTGAAATAGTGTCCATGACTTTTTTTTGTTGTTGTTGTTTAATTACTTCACAAGATAAAATGAATCTCCCTTTAAGATTGCAGCCTTCCAAAGATTTAGGATGAATTTAAGAAAAACTCCTCTTTTAGCTGAACACCTCTGGTTCCTTCTTCCTTCCACGATATGGTTTGTTTGTACCTTCACCTGCTGAGTTCTTTCCTGGACAGGCTTCATTTCCTCCTGTTAATTCAGAGCTCTGGATGTGATTCTACCAAGGAGAACACAACAGAACTTGCCTGTCCTCAATTCAAGTAATTTGGTTCTCTCTTTGAAAACTAAAATAATGTTCTCTTCTTGAAAGCAGTTTTGGTATTACTAGAATACAGGCTTTAAAAAAAAAAAAAAATAGGGCGCCTGGGTGGCTCAGTGGGTTAAAGCCTCTGCCTTCAGCTTGGGTAGTGATCCCAGAATCCTGGGATAGAGCTCCACATCCTGCTCTCCCCTCAGCAGGGAGTCTGCTTCTTCCTCTCTCTCTGCCTGCCTCTCTGCCTACTTATGATCTCTGTCTGTCAAATAAATAAAATAAAATCTTTAAAAAAAAAATGGAAGAGACCAAGATTTACCCAGCTTCACACTCTTATTATCTCTGGGCATTAGTCAGGTTGCTTAACATTTTTGAGCCACATTTATATTACTTATTTAATGAAACACTTTAATGAGAAATGTGGGATTATTTTGAGAGAATTAAGTGAGATAATTAGGTAATTAGCATAGAGTGAGTCTTTACCTTAACTAAAATCATCAAAAAAGAAATTTTAAGGCAGCCTATCTCTGAACAATTGCCTAAAATTACTTTTATATAGGAGAATGCATTCCCTTAATTTAATTAAGGGATGTCTGACACTCTGCTAAGCAAACATAATGTAGAACAATTAAAGTTTATATACATTTCAATTTATACATTTTTCTCATTTAAATATTGCCGCTGCCTACTTAATGGTGTAATACAGGCTTGAGATTTCTAGCTTATGCACATGAGTTTTATGGTTTATGCTGAGACTATACCATTTTGATACTTCAATAGCCTTCACAGAAACTGTCAAAGGAAAAATGCCAAAATGTGGACATATATTCAAGAACACTCAAAAGAATCCAGGTATACTGATTGTGATCTCAGATGAGCAGAATAAATATACTAGAAAGCCATATAGAAGACTAAGAAGGCAGAAAAGACTAGACTCAGCTTGGATCCTGCCCTTATGCCCTATGTGCACGCTTTCATACACAGGGACGTATGTGTCATCACCTGTAAAATGGGGAAAACATTCCAGCTACCAAGTAACAAACAAGATTAAATGTGAAATGATAAAAATAAGATAGAAACTGGTCAATGTTATTTGTGACATATATAATAGAAAACACGTTTAATATCTATATTAAGTTCTTATTATGAAGCAGATTATAAATTGTTGTGAGCTTAATCTGGTTCTATATATTTAATTGAGAAAAACTTGGAGGAAGACATTTATTTATATTTTTATTTACTTACTTTTAGTGACTGAATCAGAGCTACTGATCTTCTTAAGTTTAAAGCAAGTAATACAGTGGCATTACCTGCTTCATGAGACAGAGTCCAATGTTATTTTTCTCTTACTCTCACACTGTCTCATACTAATGGCCTATAAATTACACTCTTGAATAACTTCTTCCTTGATTCTTAGCCACTTGGTAAAGAAAAGAAAAATCTACTAGATTCCATCTCTTTGATGATTGTTATCAGAAAATATTTTCTATTACTTTGATCAACTCAGTCACAAATACCCTAGCAACAGAACTTTTGCTAATTCCATTAGGAAGGCTGTTTACCACCATAGTCCGGGTTCTTTATCCCAGCCAATTTTTACCCAGTTCACTATTTCATCAAGGCCATGTACCTGCCAGACTTACATGTTATTCTTTTATATCATACTGTATCAAATACTTTTTTAAAAAGATTTTATTTTTAAGTAATCTCTACATCCAAGATGGGGATTGAACTCATAACCCTGAGATCAAGAGTTGCATGCTCTACTGACTGAACCAGCCAGGGGTCCCTCAAATGTTTTTTGTTTGTTTGTTTGTTTTTTAATTCTAACTCAATTATTTCTACTCTTTGGTCTTTTTTACTTTAATTGTCAATTTCTCAAGAAACCATATTTATTACTTTGGAGTAAAAGACTGACCTAAATAATCCTATGTTGACCTGGTCAAATTTTTCATTTTGAATACATCTGGAGCTTGAACATTATCACTAAATTCAGATATTCGATTTGGTCTTTATCCTCAGAAAACTAATAAATTTTAAATAAATTTAGAATTTAGATAAATTTAAGGAACTTGAGAAATATTCTGCCACCCTAAAAGTCTATTAATTCACTGGTTTGTTTGTATATCTACCCCACCACCATCGATGCAAGAAATGATTGTATTCGGTCATCATACCAAATTTTGTGATGTAAAAACTGTATATTTTCTTGTTTTTTTAGAGAAAATCATGACAAAATTGAATATTTTACTTATTTCATCCATATATGCCCCGTAAAATTTCCTCTTAGACCCACTTATAGGCTCAGAACTTTTATTTTTTTAAAAAAGGTTTTATTTATTTATTTGAGAGAGAGAGAAAACATGAGAGCAGGGTGAGGGGCAAGGCAGACTCCCTGCTGAGCAGGGACCCTGATGAGGGGGCTTGATTCCAGGACCCTGAGAGAGAGAGGGTCTGATACAGGGTGACCCCAGGACCCCAAAGGCATTAGATACGTAACTGACTAAGCCACCCAGGTGCCCCTCAGAATTCTTTTAAATGTCTTAAATCTTAGACTGATGATGCCATATAAAATAAGTACCAAATGAGATGGAAAGAAGCTATCATGTCACGAATTTAATGTATTTGGTAGTTTTGTTTTTATTTTTTCATATTTTAGAGAATGACTGTCACATAATCTCTTCAAGCTTCTATTTCCTCATCAATACGTTTTATAGTGTGTGTTTTTCTACCAGTTATCTGGATAACTTAGACCTAATTGACTTCATCTGGAAGTTTTCCATTTTTCCTTCTCCCTAATTTGTAAGATGTAAGATGTCCTTTAAAATCAGCTTAATTCTCCAAGCCACGAAGGAGGCAGGAGCAGTTATAAACTCAGATGAATTTCTGTTTTGATTTTATAAATTATAAACATAAATGTAGTAACTAAAAAATTTTGCCTTTCTTATGAGGTGAAATTTGTAAAGGAATAACTTTTTTCTCTTCTCTGCCCCTGAGAAGAAATATCTGGATGCTTACATATCCAAAAAGAAGGAATGTTAGTGGTTATCAACACACATCCATAGATCTAGTTTTCTCTAGCATCTGAAGATCTGATTTCAAGTATCAGCATAGGTTGAAATATTTTCCCTGATATGTCCTTATTTTCTGGTCCCTCTTTTGTTTCTCTTAAGAAAGTCAAAAACTTGGAAGTTGAACATATCTTTGTCTCTATTCAAATTGAAATTTCTATTGGTGCAGACTGACTGATTTCCAAGTGACGGAGAAGTAGAATAGGTGATATTACATTAACGGGATTACCATAACTCCATCAAGTAATTTGCACAAATTCCCGAAGTATCTATGGCATGCTCAAAACAGTAAGTGTAAATTACAGAACAACACATACAAAAGTCTGGGATATAAATCAGAGATTCAAGATGAATACACAATAAATAAGTTAACCGTACAGCATATAAACAAAAATAAATATTTATTTATGTGTCTTAGATTATAAATTGAGAATGGATTCAAAGAAGCAGAAGAATAACAAGAGCTAGAAGAACAAATAGTAGCTTTGCAGAAATGGCAGGTCTCCATCTGACACCAAAGGAATGAGCTGAATTTAGAAAGAAAGAGGGACAATGGTAGAACTAGTGGGCAGGACACAAAAACAAATAAAACAGACCAAAATCTTATGTCAAAGGACAAGATAGGTGTCATGATATAATAATATGATGAGGAATATATGTATATATGTTTTTAATTTAATTTAACTTTATTTTTTTCAGTGATCCATAATTCATTGTTTTTGCACTACACCCAATGCTCCATGCAATACATGCCCCCCTTAATACCCACCACTGGGCTCACCCAACTCACCACCCCCGCACCCTTCCAAAACCTTCAGTTTGTTTCTCAGTATCCACAGTCTCTCATGGTTTATCTCCCTTTCTGATTTCTCCCAACTCACTTCTCCTCTCGATCTCCCAATGTCCTCCGTGTTATTCCTTATGCTCCACAAGTAAGGGAAACCATATGATAATTGACTTTCTCTGCTTGACTAATTTCACTCAGCATAATCTCCTCCTGTCCTGTCCATGTTGATACAAAAGCTGGGTATTCATCCTTTCTGATGGAGGCATAATACTCCATTGTATATATGGACCATATCTTCTTTATCCAATCATCTGTTGAAGGGCATCTTGGAATATATTTTTAGGGACACAAAGCCCAGCTCTCCACCTGCAGCTTTTTCTCACACTGTATAATTGCCATTGTTTTGACTATTGACTGTAACAATGGGAAGAGAAAAAACTACCCCATTGTCTGCATCTTACTGATTCATCTGTCTTTCTTATAGACTATTGCTAATTTTTTTTTTTAAATCTTAGTACTGCTTAGACTGTGTCAGCTCCCTGCTTACACTCTTAATATTTCCTGCAGAATGATGTCCACAGTTTTAGTCTTTGCAGGCAGGCCCTTCAGTGATCTAGCTGTAATCCACCTTTCTCTATCTCTCACTTCTCCCCAGATCTGTCCTGGATCTTAGCCTAATCTGATTTTGCTTTTACTAGAACACATTTGGTTTGAAGGCTTCACTTAGACTGTGTCTTTTATATCCAAGTCTTAAAAATTCCTCCAGTGACTTAACACTGACTTTGGTTTCATCTGCTCTGTTCTTTGGATAATCCAGATGGAAATAATGGCTCACTCTTCAATGTGCCTACAATTACTTATTGCATTGCTCCAAGATGTTAGCTTTGTATACTATATTCTAGCTAATTCTATATATCTTAGCTTCCCCTCTGGTTCAGGTGGGAACCATATATCACAAATAGCCCAGGACCAAACATTTAGTTATTGCTCAGCAAATGGATGTGAATTGAACTGAATCAAATAGAATATATTATGCATGAGCAAATGTCATGGCCCGTGGGATCCATTTTATCTGCAAAAGGAAATTGTGAGGATAATTGCTAATTTTACAGAAGAATTTTCCTTAATCCCAACAATGACTTGAAAATGCCCTTTAACATATTCTGCAATGAATTTCTCAAAAGACTGGAAAGGTAGAATATTATTACCCTATTTTACAGATAAGAAAACTGAAACTCAGAGAAGGTAAATGCTTTGTTGAAAGTCTTGCAATTAGGAAATTCCAAACCCAGGCTTAGAAATCAAAGTCTTCTCATTCAAGACTTTAGTTCCTAGTAAACCACTCTGACACATGCATATTAGATCATGATGAATAGGGGATACCTGTACAATGGGATGGCTATAATCTACCTCTTTACTTCTATAAACCAGTAAAATCGAACCCATGTATTCAACACATATTTATTAATTGCCACCCACGCATGTATGCACACAAATACACACACATGGTCACTAGGATCTTCATAGTTCCTGGAGCTCCACAGTCCATGTGGAGCCTCCCATGACTCTGGGGGATGGGAGAGAAATAGTGAAATAGAGAGAAATATCAGTCTTCTGGATGCTTCTCAAACATCAAAGAATTAGACTTCTTCAATTTTAAATTTACCTGCAAATGTTTGATGTCACGTTAAACATAATCTCTGCTTACATGGAAATGAAATTAATGGCTTTAAATCATATAAATTCGGTGTCGGATTTGACTAAAAGAGAAGCACTCAATGAATGAAAGTTTAACACAAAGCCAGAGAATTTTCACTGAGGTCTCAGTAGAAATTAGATCCAATGTCTGTATGCTAGGCATTCCACCATTGTAGTGTCTTTTTTGACACTATGGATATTGATGAGCCCTCTAGGGTCAGGATCTCAACCTTGGAAAAATTGCTTATTCAAATGATCTGCAATCCTAAGCCTGCTGAGTGAGATATAACTCAGCCTCTCCATGAATATTGCCTGGGCTTCTCAGCCTGGTTGGAAAAGTGGGCCAATGTGCTCAGTTTGCAGAACCTACATGCCATTTAGGTCAGTTTCCAGATGGAAATAGGACCCAAGTTATGTTGAATGATGTAAATATATGAAGAATGGGAATGGTTATAGCATTGGTCTCTAAATAGATAAGGTAAAAGGAAATGAAGTCATGATTTAATTCACTGGGTCCATTTCTTGTGCTTACGTACTCGTGTGCTTATACGTACTCAATGCTTATACGTACTCGTGTGCTTATACGTACTCAAGTGCACTCGTGTGCACTTGAGTGCCGGTGACTTTTAGCCCACATTTCATATTTCTCAGTATCAGCACTGCTACTGATAGCAATAAGCAAACAAATACAGGATGGACTAGATATGGCTCTATGGTGAGATATAGTGTACAAGGGCTTCTGGGAAGAGTTAGTTAAAAACAAAAAGAATGCATGTGAAGTTAACTTGACTTCAGTAGGTAAACACCAGGTAAGAGCTTAGGGCTGCTGATGAGACTAGAAAAAATAAATTTGACTCTGGAGAGTCTATGTGGATATCTTAGAAGGGCCAAGCAGGAGAAATGATAACATACAGTGTATGAGTAGGTATGCTGATGTTGAGTTAAGAGAAATATAATGCAATGCAAGGATGGTAAAAATGTCATCTATGTGTCTAAAATATGAAGAGGACAAAATTAGGAAAAGAAGAGTAAGACTGGGAGAGTTGTTTGGGTATTGCTGATCCCAGGTGATTCACATGTGCAGGTGTATATAGAAGCATCACTGTGTCAGGGAAACATGACTCCAGCCAGGTGTTATCTCTTCTTGACCTTGGTGTCATGCATCCTTGCTATATGAGGGAAATGAAAGAGTAGCTGACAAGTGGGAATGTTCTGCAACGCAGCCAATAGTCTCCCAGCCAGGCCTGATGATTGCAGTAGAGCAGAGAGAAGATTCAAATCTGGAGCTGAAATTTTAATTGCTTCCAACCATTGGTCATCTATAATTTGTCAAGCATTTTACATGCATTTCCTCATGAAGGTCTGCAAGGTAGATATTCATTGTACCATTTTCCAGCTTAAAACAACAGCAACAACAACAACAACAAACAAACAAAACTCTCAGAAAAAGTTACTCAAAGTCACAGAGCCAATAATTTTCAAACCATGATCAGTTTATTGGCCTAGTCTATACCACTTGCAGCAATGCCAAGCTGCCTCTTAGTCAGTCAGCATCCTAGCTACAAGATCAGAGGCTATTGTCTGCAGTCAGTGAGGACGGGGAGTAAGGAGGATAAAAGCTTTATAAGTTTATGACTTTATACATGCTTACATGTAATAAGGGGACTGCTAAAATGCAAGTTTAACCCCCTCAAAAGATAACAATATATGATAATAATAATAATAATAATAATAAATTTTAGAAAGTTGGGATGCTGATGACAGTGTCACATTAAGGATTAATAATAAGGAAATTTTGTTTTAAAATGCCAAGAAACAGCATCTTCTCAACAAACATAACCAGAAATATATGAGTAAACATTTTAATAAATGCAACATAAATTTCCTCCCCCACTATGAGGAAATGATTGATTCATTCTCTTCTAGATTCCTTAGTATTTGAAGAGAATTATGCATATCTTTCTATTCACTGGAATAAATTTCAATGAAATATGCATAATTGGAATAGCAAGCTATCTGATCTGAAAATAAATGGGCTTGGCAGAGGACTACCTGAGCTTTCTCGCCAGTTGTACTTTTAACATATGACTTCAGCACTGCCAGTTTTCCTTTCATCTCTCAAGTAAATTGTCCTAAATTCACAGTTTAAAAATAGTATTTGGGTCCTCCACTCATGTTGGAATGAGACACTCTTCAAACACTTCTATGGCGTGTTAAAATTAGGCTTGAAGGGAGCAAATTTAGTAGCATTAGAGGAAGGCCCTTCTAAAATGGCATTGGCCTTGAGAAAGGCTGAACGTAGGATGGTTCCAAAAGGACAAGCTAGATGAGCTGAGTTTTCAAGGAAAGGTTAGAATTTAAGTCTGGAAGAAGAACTGAGTGAGAAAATCACAAAAACTGATTGCAAGATTCTAGAGTACTTTGTTTCAAACTAGTTGACCTTGGGGAAGTCATGTTCCTTCTTAGATGAGCAGTTTTGAAAACTGGGGAGTAATCGTAGTAACACACAACTCCCAAATCTCAGTGGCTTTAATCACAGCAGAAAGGCCCTGAACTCAACTCTGTATCCTAGGAGCCAGGAAGAGCAGTAGCTCCATCTGAAATATCACTGAATATCAACCAGGGCAGAGGGGAAAAGAATCTTGCAGAGCATTCCTTCCTCTTCAAAATTCCGTGTTACATGACAACATAATTTTTGTATACATTTAATTGGCTCAAATAAATCATATGAACTCACCCATCTTCAGGTGTGTGGGATGAGTATAATCTTTTCATGTTGGCAAAAGAGTGGGAGATTGGAAGCTGGGAAGAGTTATTGGTTATCTTTTACCATGCCCTGGGAACCCTACTCCCGAGACTGCAGATGGAGAGTGAGGAGGCAATGGTCTACATGGGTCCCTCCCAGCCAAAAGGAGCTGTGGCACCAGCTATCATCACTGCCAGAAAGTAGAGTTATCTCCTGGAAGCCTTCTGGAAATAGGTTGCTTTTCACTTAATCCTTCAGGACCCAAGGATGGCAGCACAAACAACCTGAACAACTGAGTGTGTTGGCTTACCTGATCAACTCATAACTACCTATTTCTCCCACACCAAAAACAGAGCCTGGTCATAATAAGAAATGGACAAAGTCTATTTTCATAAGGCGGGGTGGGGGGAGTTCCAGCCCTGGGAGGTAAAGTGTCGGAGGCTTCCAGATGGTAGAGGGCAGTGAAGAAGAAATAGCCTGAAACTCTGGAGTCTGGGGTAAGAGGGATGAGGCAGGACAGTTACTGAAATTAATTCTTCTTATTATTGTTGGTATTTGTAATCATGATGGTAATTATAATTTTATATCTAGAAGTTCTATACATTTACAGTATTATCACCCTTGATCTGGTTAGAGACTATGAGAGACAGAAGTGACTTTCTTTGAAACTCTTAGAGAGGTTAAACCAGGCCCATTTGATTAACAAGTCCCAAGAAACAATATACTTCATACAGAAAGACAACCACGAACTGAGATGTCCACTTGGCAGGCAGAAGATGCAAGGAGGGGGATTCTCTGATTTCACAGCAGCCACTCATCAAGAAATACTGTCCTTGCAACACTCCAAATTGATAGGCAATCCTGGGAGAAATAGATGACATGAAATTCAACGTTCAGTTTCAACTTTTGTGTCCATTTGCCTAGATACATATTTAAAGAGAAAGATAATTTTTCAGCCATTTACTGAGATTATATTTTGTTGGGAAGAAATAAAAAATAAATACATCAAAACACCTGGTAGGTGAAACTCTACATCTGTTTTCTTCATTTTTTGGTTAAAGTCCAAACCCCAAAGCATAGGGAAACAATAACAAACAACTTTCAATGTACTCAGTATATACAGAATAATATTAAAATGTCTTAACAGATCATTCACAGCCTTCCAAAATCTAGTCAAAACATATATTTTAACTTTCCTTCCCAAACACTTAACCCCTGAGCACAATGGATTACTTGATAATTTTTTTTTTAAAGATTTTATTTATTTGACAGATAGAGATCACAAGTAGGCAGAGAAGCAGGCAGAGACAGAGGAGGAAGCAGGCTCCCTGCTGAACAGAGAGCCCGATGCAGGGGCTTGATCCCAGGACCCTGGGATCATGACCTGAGCCGAAGGTGGAGGCTTTAACCCACTGAGCCACCCAGGCGCCCCAATTACTTGATAATTTTTGACGAGCCATGTACCATGTACTTTCTTTTTGTTTTACCCTTATTTTTCCTTGTATAAATGCCTATTGATATCAAACTTTAAAGTTTTAGCTTAAAGCTATTTCTGAAATGCCAGTAGTTTTGTGTTATAATCACCCTGTCCGTTCCCTATAATCCTGCCTTCCTTTATATCATTATTACAACATAGAACACATTCTCCCTCTACTTTAAGTCTTGTACATGTGTCTACTTTCTTTTTGTGGAGGCCTTGAGGGCAAGAACCGTGTTTTATTGATCTTTTAATCCCATCACTTACAATTCTACAAGCATTGGTGGGGCCTAATACTTTCCTTGATTTGAAAGAAATTCCCATTGCGTGTCCCGTATACTACTTGCCTCCAAAGTACCCTGCCACTCCACAAGTATCATTTGCTACTTTGGAAACATTCCTGTGTCTTTTTAAGATCAGACTTTTTAGATCTAGGTAGCTGAGCAATTTCAAAATCTTAGAGCCCCAGTTTAGTTTCTCAGAGATAAGAATTTGATGACTCCCGATATCACCATGATAATTTTGCCAAATACTTAACTTGAGGCCTGCACTTTAGTTCTGAGAGAACAATAGAGGTCATCTGACACACTATCCCGATTTATAGGCAACAGGAATCTACCTAGCGCAAAGCTGACCTCTGCTTACCCTGGGATTCAGGGATGATTCGGAAACATGTAGGGTTCTTAAAAGGGTCCTGCCAGTGTTCTTTTTAGATGATGCTGTAGAATCCAAAGAGAGAAAAAAATCAGGCATAAAAATAAAATCCAAGGTAGTATGTCAGAAATGGGGGGCTTTGCAGAAAGGTTGTTAGAACCAGAAGAAGAACTCATTCAGCTTCATTTCCACCACAGCGCTTCAGGATCATTTCTGGGCAACTGTACATACAAATTATGGCCACAGCTAACTGGCACACTGAAAACCAGAAGGCCTCAGGAAAGGACTATCTGAATTTGGCTATAGGAGAGGGAGAATCTCTAGGATTCACCTAATTTGATACAAAATTAAGAGGCGAGGAATTTTCCACATGTTCCTGGAAGACAGGATTCCACTGTGACCTCCAGGCTCTGGAAAGTACCACGCTGCTCGCACTGACAGTAATGGCGGTCTGGGCCGATGCAACAGCTTCAAACAAGAGGTATTTGTTTGCTGCGTGAGCACTGCCAGCGGAGCTGAGGCCAGAGCAGGAGGGGGCTTGCTGTGACTTTTAGGGGGAGAATCCCTGGGGAGCCTGATGCTTCCAGAACATCACCATGGGAAGAGCCCCTGTCTAGTGAGTGGGAGCAAATGGCCAGTGTGGAGAACAGAGTATTTGTGTGTATCTGGGGGATGTTCCCCGGGAGCCCTCACAAGCAGAAAATCGTGTGGGGCTGGGACGGAGAGGTGGGAGATGAGCCAAGGAAGCTGGGACCAGAATCATTTGAGGGAGGATCTCAATGGCTACTGCTTCTGGCTGGGAGTGTGATCGTCCTTGTCATCCCTAACCCGTATGGCCAGGAAAATAAGAGCATCTTAGAGATGAGAAAACTCAGGCCAAGCAAAATGAATTTTTGCACAACGGGTGAGTGAAAGCTGACATTTCATTTCCTAGTCTTTCCGCAGTGGATTCCAGAGCTCGTATTCCCCATCCTCCTTTTCACAGAGAATCAAACACCCTTATGCTGCTCTTCATCTGGCCGGGGGATCTGACTTCCCATTCTCAATAATGCATTTATTTCCAAACCTCTGACTCCACGTCCAACTAAACTATCCACCAAGCCAGGCTCTTCCTTTGTGCAAAGGGCAATGCATAAGCTCTTCAGGAAGTCTGAAACATGAGGGACTGGAAAAGGACCACGCCTTGCCCGTGTGCACACCCAGTTCTGTGAAGTGGTATTTAATGCCCTGATCTTCATGTCCCTAGGTTTCCCTGGGGACGCTGCTGTTTACCAGGTTCCTGGTCCAAGTCTTATTATCTATTGATTGAGGATGTTAGATTAACTAGATCTCTAGCATACCTAAAAGTCCTTAATTTCTATCACACATATTTTAATTCAAGCTTGAGATTTTGTAAGGGAGCCTTACGTGTTTGTTGCCCCTAGTGGAAATTTCAGGGCTGCGGGATGCGGTGGGGTGGGGCATCTCCCACAGGAGAGGGGAGCTGTCTGCCTTCAGCTACCTTTAGGCTCACAGACCTGCACTCCTTCTGTTGAGCTGTAAGACTTATGTAACATAGCACGCTATTAGGTAACATTTTCATCTCTTGGAAGTTATTTCAAATCGCAGTCCCACAGAGGGGCAGTCTCCTGTTGCCGGGTGGAATTGCATTGCCTCCCACTTTGCTTCTGGAATGCCTGGGACAGATTGAGCCTTTTCACCTTCATTGCAATGCGGGAGTTGTCAAGAGAAAGCAGATGACAGTCATGTTCCAAAGGTCAGGCACAATTTCTGAGACTATTTTGTGCTTAAGATTCAGGAGAGAAGGTCCCGCATACAGTTGCCTTTCAACTTTTTTTTTTTTTTTTCTTTTGGGCCTTCCTAAATTAAGAAATTGGATGAAAGTGAAAATTAAGGAGTCCAAATTTTGTTTTCAGCTATTTGCTTACATTCCTTTACCAGTTTTCCAATGGTGAATAATTAGGGACTTAGGCTCTGAAGATGACCTACTCTTGTTAAATTGCAAATAGCTAAATACATTTAAAAAATATTTTATTTATTTATTTGACAGAGAGATAGAGACAGTGAGAGGGAACACAAGCAGGGGGAGTGGGGGAGGGAGAAGCAGGTTTCCCGCTGAGCAGGGAGTGGGAAGCTGGGCTCAAACCAGGACCCTGGGATCCTGACCTGAACCAAAGGCAGATGCTTAATGACTGAGCCACACAGGTGCCCCAACTAAATACATTTTTTAAATGCATCCTAGAAGGAGGTGGGGAATAAAGTCAGGTATTGAGGAAACAATGGGGGGACTGGCTCTTCTCACCCACTATTACACATCAGAAAATGCAAATCACTTCCTGAAGAATCCCAGGGTATCCTAACCTCTGGGTCTGTTTCTTTGCAGCCAGACTCCAGAACTGCTGCACAAAGGAAGGGGTTTGGAGTAAGAAGCACAACTCATAAATATTGAGTGTAAATTCAAAAAGGTTGCTTTTAACATTGGTAGGGCCTGGTTTCTCTTACGAATACATCTATTTAACAAATGCTGACCGGAGGGCTCAGAAGGCATAAGAAGTGGTAACAAAGAAACTGGGTCATTACTCTAACTGGAGCCTCCATTGTGGAGGTTGGAGACAGAAAATCAACACATAAATACTTTCTCAGGAGGAAATAAGAGCTACGGAATAAACTAGGGAAGGTGGAGGTGGGGCAGGAGAGGGAGCTCACAGCAAGTCTTCCTGATGAAGGGATGCGGGAGTTTATCTCTGGAAGAAATGAAGGAACAAGGTGTGTTGCAATTTCCAGGCAGGGGCTGTGTGTGCACAGGTTCTGGGATAGCAGCTGTTTGATGGGCTGCCAACACACCAAGTAGCACGGTGGCGGTGGAGAGATGTTTTTAGTGGCCAGATGTGCTACAAGCTGCATGCGTGGATATGAGAGAAGGAAAGGAATTCACAGGACTCTAGGATTGAGGGCTGAGTAACTGGAAGAGAGGAAGGGCTATGTCCTGAGAAGTAGAAGGCTATGGTAAGAGGTTTGCAACCACAGGGAGTAGACTCACTGTGAGTTCTGTTAGGGATGTGTTAAATTTGAGACACCAAATTTAAACATCCAGGTAGAATTTCTATATAAAGCAGACAGAAGGAAATGCCAACTGAAAAAAACAAAAAAACAAAAAACTGTACTCTGATTTTTATACATGAGAAGGAAATTCTTTACAGCTCAAAAGAACATACTTTTAAAATACTCTCTGTAGCATGATATTGAAGAAGGGATATCAAACTTAAAAATAGAAGGCTTAAGCTCAAATCCTCCTCTCTTCCACTTTGGACAATAAGCTATATAATGCCTCTGAGCCTCAGTGTCCTCATCTGTAAAACGGGCTCAAAAAATAACTATCCTCAATTATTCACATGACATTTTTATTGCATTCTGATGAGTTAAAAGTATATCAAGGTACTTTATAAATCAATGTTGCTTAAAAGTTGCTGGCAGGGGTACCTGGGTGACTCAGTTGATTAAGTGACTGCCTTCGGTTTGGGTCAGGATTCCAGGACCCTGGGATTGAGCCTCATGCCAGGCTCCCTGCTCAGCAGGGGAGTCTGCTTCTCCCTCTCCCCCTCCCCCTGCTCATGCTCTCTCTTTCAAACAAATAAATAAAATCTTTAAAAAATAATAATAAAAGATGCTGATAGTATGAAGTGCCTGCTGAGGTTTCGCTTGATTTTGGTCTGTTGTTTATTTGTATATTTGTCTTTTTTTAAAAAAACATTTTATTTACTTATTTGGTAGAGAAAGAGACAGCAAGCCCAAGCAGGGGGAGCAGCAGAGGAAGAGGGAGAAGCAGACTCCCCACTGAGCAGGGAGCCCCATGTGGGGCTTGATCCCAGGATCCTGGGATCGTGATCTGACCTGAGGGCAGATGCTTAACGAACTGAGCCACCCAGGCACCCCAGAATATTTGCTTGTAAGGCTTATTACATAACCCCACCTGAAGTCTACTGAGACAGAAACTTCAAGGGGTGGGGTGGGGGGCGTGTTAATCTTTCCAAAAAGTCAAGGTGCTCAGCTTTCCATTTCTCCTGGGTTTAAAAGTCCTTGCTCGAAATCTAGAAAATACACGTAGTATTTTTTAAAATTTTTATTCCTTTATGTAAATAAGTCAGTATTAAATAGGATTTGATACACAAAACTTTGTTGTGTTAAAAATTTTCCTATCAGTATGTTTTTTGGATAACACAAATCTGCAACAACTCTATGGCCAAACCCACACAACAGTTTTGAAGAGCCTCATGTTTACCTTCAGAATCTACCACTCTTTCACACATTCTTTCCCTTTTTCATTTGCCATCTTTCCCTCACAGATAGGAGCCCAGGACCTCTTGTTCAGGTAAATTGAGTGATTTATACTCGTTCATTTCAGCTCTTAAGATCTTACATGTCTTTTTTTTTTTTTTTTTAAGATTTTATTTATTTATTTGACAGACAGAAATCACAACAGGCAGAGGCAGGCAGAGAGAGGAGGAAGCAGGCTCCCTACTGAGCAGAGAGCCTGATGTGGGGCTCGATCCCAGGACTCTGGGATCATGATCTGAGCTGAAGGCAGAGGCCTTAACCCACTGAGCCACCCAGGTGCCCCAAGATCTTACATATATTAAGGGTGCCTGGGTAGCTCAGTTGCTGGGCATCTGCCTTCAGCTTGGGTCATGATCCCAGAGTCCTGGAATCCAGCCCCACATTAAGCTTTGGGGTCCCTGCTTGGCGGCGAGACTGCTTCTCTTTTTCCTACTCCCCCTGCTTGTGTCCCCTCTCTCGCTGTCTCTCTGTCAAATGAATAAATAAAATCTTAAAAAAAAAAAAAAGTTCTTATGTATCTTCCGTAATGTCAAGTAAAATGTCAGCAGATTCCACTGTGAGGATCTGCAAGAATTAATACTGAATCCTAAGGAAGAAACAGAAACAGAGCAAAACAAACAAACAAAAAAACCCAAAGTATTTCCAATAAATATCTGTTTAAAGGAAGGCACTATTTTTTAACTTTTTAATGCCCTACTGTTTGAGAAGTAGTCTCTATTACCTGCAGAGAAAACAGATCTCAATCAGTCTGAAGGAAGATGCTGAGGGAACATGGCAGCTGCAGAGGTCCTAAGTCAGTCTCTGAAGTCACCGGATTCTTTTATTTCTCATCTGTCATGTCTGCGTGAGGGCAATGAAGGAGCAGCTGGGAAGAAACCACTACAGAAAGAGAAAAAAAAAAAAAGGCCCACATGGACCAAATGTAAGCCTTGGTTTCAACATTGTTGCTTGAAATTTCTCTATTGGTCTTTCATTTTGTTTTTGTTTTTTCTGGACTGTCCTTCCTAAAAATGTGGGAGAACTGGAGTGACCGGAGTTGCTAAGGAACTAAATGATATTACAATAGAACTAAGTTATCTTGGGTCATACGTAATCATAGGACCTTAAAGTATTAGCATGAAATTGATTCCCTATGTTAATAATAGAGATTGGATTAAAACAATATTAAAACTGCCAGTCCTATTTCAGTGCAGCACTGTTTCACATTACCTCTTTATGACTTTTTAATTTAATATACACATTTCTATGATAATTAACATGATAAAATTATGAAAATAATTTTTCAAATTTTATAGCAAATTCATTATTACTTTTAGCAAAAATTCTGGTCTGTGGTTCATGAAATGACTAGTTTTTCTCTCAGTGGAAAAGCAAACCAGCATGACATCTGCCGCTTCTATTTTATTTTACTTAAAATATTATTATAAGTATTAATAATAGTGAAATGCTTGTTCCTAGTTTATTCCCACAAAATATATCTTCAGAAAAGTTACAGTGCTTATACTAATTCTCTCTGGACAAACAGGACTGTCCTTGTGATTGGCTTTTGGGAATAATTAAACAGACCCTGTTGTCCACATACTTTAAGAGGAGGGCAAATAGAATAAGAAAACTCTTAATATTGATGTGGTATTTAGAAATTCTACAGTGAATATAAAATAATTTTTCAGTATACATTTGGGGGAATAAATTTCTCTCTCTCTCTCTCTCCCCCTAAATTATGCCCCCTCCCCAAATTCATATACGGAAATTCTAGCCCCCCGTACCTCAGAATGCGTCTGTATTTAGAGATCGGGCCTTTAAAGAGGTAATTAAGGTAAATGAGGTCATATGGGTGAGCTCTAATTCAATATGACTGGTCTACTTATAAGAAGAAGAGATAAAGACTTAGAGCATACACAAAGACCAGGTGAAGACACTGGAAGAAGACAACCATCTACAAGCCAAGAGAGGCTTTTGAAGAAACCAGCCCTGTGAACACCTTAATCTTGGACCTCTAGCCTCTACAACTGTAAGAAAGTAAGTATCTGTTGTTTAAGCCACTCAACCTGTGCTATTTGTTACAGCAGCCTTAGCAAACTAATACACATCTGTATTTTACATTCCTCACAGTGCAAATCTATACACTGTCACTGTATAATTAAGTTGGATTGTTTAGTTCCATTATAATTATTTAAATAAAATTATTACATAAAACTAATGATACTTAATGATATTCATCTTTACAAATACTCCAGAAACATTTGCCTTAGTTTAATTCCTTTTACAGTGTTGGAAACTAAAGAAAATAAAAAAATTTTGTTTTTGCTCCTAGAAACCAGTTTGATACAAAGTCCCCAGTGTTCTGCATGTATATAGTAATATGCATGGATGAAGGCAGAGCTGCATTAACATAGCAATAAAGTAAGTTGACCAATAAACATGACATTTCAATTACTCCAAAATAAAACATTTTTCTAGTTTTACTTAAAATAAAATATTTTTTCCCCAGAAGTGGTATTTTCTCCTTATTCCCTTGACCCCATCTTTTCTCCCCATCATTCGTGCCATGTCCCCATCATCATGGTTTGGAATTTGTCTGAATCATAATTCTTTTTTTCTCTGTTTTCTGTTTTCTGTGTGCTTTGGCTCTGTCCTACCTTAAACCTAAACTCTGAAATGCCCTCTCCCTCCAGTCCTATGACTTTTTCTATCCCCTCAACTGCCTCCATTTGGTAAAATACAAAAGTTAATCTACAAAAAAATCACCAAACTTGCAAACAATAGAAAAATAATATATTTCTTACCATCTTTATGAATTCATTGTAAGGATTAAATATTAAAATGGATGTAACAATATGTTGTAAAATAGAACTGTAAGCTTCTAGAAGCAGATGAACTACTAACAGATATCAATACCTATTTTAAAAGACTTGCAGTTTAATTTACTAGATTTTATTTTTTTGCTTCTTTGGATCCAAAGAAACTCAATACACATTTTCTGAAACCTGTCTCCACACAGAATTAATCATTCTCACCACTAGCCTGGACATTGTGTTATGATGCAATCTGGACATTGTGTTATGATGGAATTGTTATCAGCCCTTTTTTAGAGAGGGAAAAATTGAGACACACGAGTGTTTAATAACAAACAGTCCTCACACAGCTAATAAGAAATGAAGTCAAGATTCAGACCAAGGGAAATTAAATTTGGAACTCGTGCTTTTTTTTTTTTAATCCATTAAGACAAAGAGATAATGAAAATATTTCATATGAAGGAGAATTTGACCTAATAAAGCAATTTAACCAATTTAAATTTTACTAACATAAAATCAAGAACTGTGGAATTTTACTTACTAGAGTCTGAATGGAAATGTTTCCTTTAAAGTAAGAAAAACACTTCCCAGTACATAGATAATTGAGCCCATCTGGTTTCTGTTAAGATCTGATTTGACCTCATATTACACCTCAGCATGGTTTTCCACAAAAGCACGACTGCTGGATTAGCATTGGTATTTATGATGACCTTGAGCTGTCACCTCTGTGTCAAACTTTCAAACACAAATGTTCAGAGAAATAAACAGAAGTTCTTAAAAGCTTTTAGTGGAAAACCCACACATATTCAGTTTCATTTTCTATCACTGTTAAAGAGAAAATGGCTTGTTAAACATAGCAAGGCAGACTTTATTCAAGATTATTGTAATAAGGGAGAGAGATTGAATGCCAGTCAGAATACAGCAAAGATAACTGGGGGTTTATAATTAATGAGCAGAGTGCAGGGTTAGTGGATCTAAGATTACTAAGAGGAACTTTATTAGGTATCAAGAGTAGAGGGATTCTTAGTAAATTGGCTTGACAGAATTCTTGCTAAAGTAGGTCAAGGACTTAAATATCAAAGATGGGTGTGATAAACATGATCAGATATCAAGTGTTGGGGCTGGGATTTTCAATAAACTAGCTTAGCAGGATTCTTTGCTAAAACCTGGGCTTGTGGAAGCCTGACTAAAGTTTAGTCAGGGATAGAGTCTTTGTTGTATGATCTGTGTTAAGGAAGGAGGGAAGGAAGGAAGGAAGGGGGGGAAGAGAGGGAAGAAGGAAGGAAGAGAGAGAAGTTGGAAGGAAGAATGAATGAACAAACCTAGGGAATTCATGCAACCGTAATTCACAGTATTTTCAGTGTTTTTCATGTGTCTGACATCAACATGGGAATTGCGAAAGAGGCAAAACACAAGATTCTGTGCCAGCTTAAAGGCAGGTCAGTGTGATGTTTGTATACACAATCAGGGCTTTGTATTCAGGAGGCCCTAGGTTCCATCTCACCTTTGCCACTAAGAGGTTCAAAATTAGATACGATTCTGATATTTATCTTTTTCATCAGTACCTGAAGGAATATTAACTACATCTTGTGTTGTGCTGCACATTGAGTGAGAGGATATAAATTAGCAAATGCATTATATTATTGTTTTAAATTTCAATCCAATAAATGTTTGCATTACCTCCTACTATGAACAGATAAGGGAGATACAGGAATGCATATCACAGAGAGATTCCCTGTCAGGAAAGAATACAAACTTTAGACAAGTAATTCCAAGTGCAAGGTAGTGTTTGTTAGCAATAGAGGTAATATAGAAGCTTTACTTAGAGTCCTCACTCTGCAACTTGGGTCAGGGGGCCAATTTGGGGTTGAGAACTAGATGTATTTCCCATCCAAAGGTGTGTCTCTATGGGTTCTCCTCTGAATGAATGAGTTACCACTGTAGCAGAGCCTGAGGCAATACTTTCAGTGTGCTCCTGCCTTCTCCACAAGTGCCATGTGGACATTCAAGGTGTGGCCTGGGCATCTACTTGCTTGCTCGGATTTCCCAACTGCTCTCTGCATGACCTTGCATGGGCCACCTAAGTAGGTCCTTCAGGAACTCCCTGATCTTAAAATCTTTCGCTTAGATGAGCTTTGGTATTGCCCTGGGCTATTTTTCATGTGTGCTATACAACCTCAATGTTGGAATCATCCACTGGAAATATTCTTTCTTCTTGTTCTTCTTTTTTTTCCCTCATCCAAAGTAAATTTTCAAGTGAAATCCATATCCTACTTGATTTTAAATTGTCTTTCCTTGAGCTCAGATGATGTCCTATCAGGGAATAGAGAATCACTTTAGTACTAGCTTAATACTAGAAATTGTGAGCATAAATCCAGTTCTAAGAAATAAACAATAAAACATAGTTCATCCCAAAACTAATTTGAAAAAGTTTGGGATGTCTATTTTATTCATATTCATTCTCATATATAATAAATTATATTAGAAGGACAAAAAAATCCTTTTATATCTTAGAGTGACTTTTTTTCTACTATTATTCCTTAACAATAGTGGTTTTTATAATTTTTCCCATACAATAATCAATTAAATTTGATTCAAATCTGATACAGTGGCTTATACCTTAATTAAATAAATATTCATTGAGCTTACTATATGCAACCTAGCTACTTCAGACATGTAATGAGAAATGAAATATATGAAGGTCTTATGTTAAAATGGGAGAATAAATACATGTTCCCAAATAGCCATTTAAAATTAATGGTGTAAAGATTATTATACAACTATAAAGAGGAATAAGGACTTGCTGTATATGCAGCCAGGGAATTATCTCCATGATATATTGTATAGCATGCTTTTGTTCAACTAACAAATAGAGAAATATGAAGAAATGTACATATTTGTTTATATTAAAAATTGGAAGGATTAAATTATAACTTTTAAAAGTCATTGCGTATGAGAAAGGAGATATGGGTGACTATAAAAATAGAAGATAGGCTTCTGTTAATGTCCTTTGTTTTGTAAATGGATCTTTAGAAAATTGTAAATATGTAAATATTAAATAAGGAGGGCATGTGCTGTGATGAGCATTGGGTGTTATATGCAACTAATGAATCGTTGAACACCACATCAAGAACTTACGATGTACTATATGCTGGCTAACTGAACATAATAAAAATAAATAAATAAAATATGTAAATACTTCATAGAACATTAAAACAAAATTGGAATTAGAAATCAATTTCTTAAAAAGATAAATAAAAGCAAACAAATAATTTGCTTTAAAGAATGAGTTGGTGGCATACTTGCATAGGGATGCGGTCACCTAACTATATATTCTTGGGGAGATATATGTTAAGAAAAATGAATTGCTCCCAAAGTGTGCTACATAGTACTAAAGTTTAGAAATCATACTCTTGGTAGTAATGTTAGTATATTTACCCCTTTCTTATTTAAAAAAATAATTGTTTTGGGGAACCTGGGTGGCTCAGTGGGTTAAAGCCTCTGCCTTCGGCTTGGGTCATGATCCCAGAGTCCTGGGATGGAGCCCCGCATCGGGCTTTCTGCTCAGTAGGGAGCCTGCTTCCTCCTCTCTCTCTGCCTGCCTCTCTGCCTACTTGTGATCTCTGTCTGTCAAATAAATGGATAAAATCTTTTTAAAAAAATGGTTTTAAGAGGCTTTTATCTTATGCTTTTCTTTCTTAACAGTTCGATTTAGGTATAATTTATATATAATAAACTGCACATTGTAGGATTTGATAAATTTTGATTCATGTATATAACCATGTAACCATAATCACAATCAAGAAAATGAACATGCCCATCACCCCTAAATTTTTCTCCTGTTCCTTTTTAATGTCTCTTAGTTACACCTCTCTGTGCTCCCTTTCAATCCCAAGTAAACACTGATCTGCTTTTTATCACTATAGATTAGTTTGCATTTTTCAAACATCTTCTATAACTGAAATCTACATCATATATTCTACATGGAGGGACAGGGGAAATTATCTGCCTTCCTTAATGCAGCATAATTATTAAGACTCTTTATGTTGCTGCACCTATCAGTAGTTCAGTTATTTTCATTGTTCAGTAGAATTCCACTGTGTAGACAGACCAAAATTCATTTATCCATTCACCTGTTGATACAAACTGATGTTATAAACAGTGGCTGATCCTCCAGTGGTGAGTCCCATAATTCCCATTTACCTTAGCTGGTGTTTGATGGGAATGTTGAAGATGTCCTGAGAGTTTTTCCTCCCCCTTTCTAAGAAGAAATAAGACTTCCATTTCCACATCAGTTTTCTAACCGTATCTATCTGGTGTAAGGACATGGGGAATATTAAAAAGAAAATAAAAGGCAGTAATATAAAATAAGTAATGAAAGAGACTAAAATGAGAAGTAAGATAGCCAAAGAGAGAAAAAAAGGAAGAATAAAGAATGGTGCTAGAAAATAGTGAAAAAGCAAATAAAATACGAAAAAGTGAATATACTGTAGAAAGGAAAAGTCTGAGGGTACCTGGGTGGCTCAGCTGGTTAAGCATCCGACTTTGGCTCAGGTCATGATCTTAGGGTCCTGGGATCAAGCCCCACTCAGCAGGGAGTTGTGCATGTCCCTGTCCCTCTGCCCTTCCCCCCAACTCATGTTCTCTCTATCTCCCAAATAAATAACTAAATAAAATATTTTAAGAAAAGAAGAACAGGTAAGTCACAGAATTTGGACATTATCTCCTTTAAGGGTCTAGCTGATTCATTGACGAGGACTTCTCCAGGAGAGTGGTTTGGCAGGGAGGGAAGAGCAGAGTCAGCCAAGAAATCCTTTTATTCACTATCCATATGCTCTTGAGTCAACTGCCTAAGCTCCTCAAGTCCTCTTGCTTCTGTAACACAGGGATAATCATAATTTTCCCTGACGATTGTTATGAGGATTAAGCAAAATAAAATAAAATATATGGAAGACCTTGGTGCTGAATCCCTAGTGATCCCTATTCTGCGCCGGGAGATGCATTCAAGAAACTTGAAGCTTAGGAAGAAATAATAGAATTCTTAATACAGAGTCTATTGGCAAAAAGTTTGAGTTGAAATGGGTTGGGCAAAAGCAGCAATTTATTCATGTCTTACAAACATGGTCTTACAAACATCATACAGAGCTGGCACAAAAGAACAGACACCATCTCATACACCATGCTTCCTTCCAAATCACTTCTATTGAGTCACAACATCAGAACAAGTCAGTTACTGAGTTACATGGTTCTTCAAACACAGAGACCTCCCCATGAGGGTGGTTGGATTGGCTAATCAGACAAACAGTTAATTTACATGTTTCATACAGTGCAGTATTTGCAACAGAATTCAAGATATTCACACTGATATTGTAATACATTATAAAACAGTTTAATTTTCAGAAGATGATGGGATCGCAGATGTCCCTGCCTGTTTCAATTCCTTTCTAGTTTTCCTTCTTTCTTTTCTTAAAAGCAGTTACAAAGAGTTTTACTCAACTTTTCACACTCAAAAACACTTTAAATTTTAAAAACTAAAAACTATTTACAAATTCTTCATTGTAATTTTGAAAGTATTCATTGTTGGTTTTGCTGTTCCAATTAGAAAAAAGAAAAATCACCCTCCAACAACCATACTTTACTTGGTACCACCATTACCTTCTGGCTGCTGTGAAGGATACTTCGAGTTGACTCCTCACAACTTTTCAGAACTCCAAAATAGATTCTACTCCATGGTCCATGATAACAAATATACATACAATAAAAAGGCCATCTGACCTCCCCAAAGCACACATTGACTACGATTCATTTTGTGTTGCTTTTATGGAAATGCTGTGAGGTGACCTTCTGTTGGATTAAAGACAATGATTAGGGAATACTCTTTTTTTTTTTTTTAATCCCAAAGTCATCTTAAAGCACAAAAAAGAGGCAGACTTCGATCTTTGTACATACAGAATGTAAAACATTTTCTTTACATTAGGCATAGTCATAAAAAGCATGTATGTTGTTGTGAAAATGCATTGTCATAGAATTTACAAACACTGAGATATCAAACACATTCTCAAAAACAGCTAAGGTACTGACACAAAACCTGACTCAAAATGTAAGTTTTTCAGTAGACTTTATCTCTAACTTGCATATTTAATAATTCAACTGTGTCCAGTTTCACTCATAGGCTCTAAAAACACAAATATGGTGACATTTGTCCTTTCAAGTAATCCCAGGGTGCTGCTTTTCTCCAGCAGGTTTTCACAATTTCAGAGCCCTGGCACTGGCAAACCACAAAAGACACAAGTCTATAAACTGCTCCACAGACAACAGCTCAAGACAAATTAGCCTAGGAAAGATAGTGAAACATACTTTGTTGTGCTAATTTGACAGCCTAAATAGATTTTGTGTGAAAATGTGTAAATTATATTAGGCTTTGCTGTATAGCTATTTTTCAGGCATTACTTAGTTTCTTGGTTTAAGTGATGCTTTCTATCTGGCAGTGGTTAAAACTTCAAGTCTGTCTGTGTCTTTCCAAATAGTAGCTTAGTCCTTTCTGGGGGAGGACAAGCTGCTAGAAGACTTAGTCATGTCCTTTCTGCAGACGAGGGATGGCCTTGAATGCACACTTATGTACCGTACATATTTCTTTTCAGAAAGCTGCATTTCTAACTGGATTTCTAGCTGAAGTTTATTTCTTTACCCACTAACTAATTCCACAATTTCACAAAGGTAATCAGGGCTTTCTTCAACTACACTGATGTTTGTGAAGGGCAGTGAATAATTCAAGGCCGCAGTTCTTATGTGAGATCATATTTTCTAACAATCTGACTCACATATAACCTTAGGAGGGAGAAAAATAATATTTCAGCCACAGTGTTCTCAACTCAGCCCTTTAATAAAATGATTTCTCAGCTTGTTCACTGTCCTTTTGAAACAAAACCAAGATACTCCTGGTATAATAAGTTGTATCAAATAATTACAAAGAGAAATGACCATATACTTTTATATGCAAGACAACCATTTGCACATGACATAATGAATAAAAACAAACTAGAGAACATTTCTTTAATATCTTTGGATTTAAATAAAAACTGATTTCCCCATCTGAAGAAAAATGGATGAATTTTCATAAGAGAAAACATGCTCTTCATTTGCAAATCCTAAAAATCACATCGCTCTCCCGTGACATGTTCCCACAAGATCATCACCTTCTAAACCACATCTATAGCTTGGGATTGCACTGCAGGATTCATAAAATGCTCAGCTACTCTGGTAACCTGCAGAAGAGACTGAGTAGCTCATGAAAATTTATCCAACTTCTCTAATATTGGGGAAAATATCATGATACACATTTACAGTTACTTTCTGGTCTGCTAATTCAATCCATTTCAAACAACAACAACAACAACAAAGGAGCAGCTTGCTGTCACAAGCTAGTAATCACGAATCAGGAGAAAAAAGGAAAGAAAATTGCTCCTTTCTTAGTAAAAATCATTAAGTTCCAACTTATCATGGCTAGGACACTACCCATCACAGAGCATATGCCACTTAGCAATTTGTCTCCTGGGATAGTCACAGATCTCTTTCCAGTGCTCTCCACCGGTGCCTTCTGCAGCTGCACCCAGGACCAACCGCCCTATCACCTCATTTCTGGACCCCCTTTCAGAATCCAAAACCAGAAATTCAACACTTATCTCTTCAAGACCCTCACAAGGAATATCAAAGACAAACAGTTCATTGAACACCGCATTGGGGGTGCATTTCTTCACATGAGTCTTCTTTTTTGAGATTCTCTTTTTGGCATGGTACAGGTTCACTTTCACGTAGGGATCTGCAATGGTAAATGACAGACATTATCCTGGCAGAACCTGGCTGGAGAGTTGATCTCAACGTAATGGTGCCCTTAGAGATTGATGCATGCCAATAAAATGAGATTGGAATGAAAAGGTGTCAGAGCAAAGTGAAAATATGGATCAAGCTTGACCTATTGCCAACAAAATGAAAACAAGAATATGCAATGTGAAGAGAAAACTGTTCTAAACCATAGGATGGGAAAGGGAGTTTAATGGCAAGAAGAAGAGATAATTAAAACAACAACAACAACAACAAAAACTTCTAATGGCTCATTCTGATTATGTATAACTCAGTCCAGAAAATAAGATAGAAGAAAAAAGCATTAGACAAGACCTAACCTGATTGAATTGTATGACTTTGGTAGAGTCTCTCTACCTCTCTACTTTTCTGTTGTACGGGCATTTAGAATTCACAATGGCAATGTCCTTTAGTGCTTTAAATTTTGTGTTTCTTTAATCCCCAGCTGGGTTTGCTTCCTGTTTTCCAATGCTCACCTTCCCTGTGTCACCCTTAATGTATGGATTTTAGGATCATGCTACTTATCATATATTTAATTATATTATTTTTGTCTCTTTCTGGTTGAAGCATGTGAGTTCATTTGAGTGTCCTAATCCAAAACTTTAAGATCATGTCTTCAACTGCCATTAATAAACCATAGTAGTAATAATAACAGAAATAGAAGTTATTTAATGAGGTATATCTTTCTAGTCTTCACAATCCCCCTCAAGGTAAGCATTATTACAACTACTTTGTACAGAGATTATGAAAGACAGTCAAGATTATATACTAAAATGGAAGGGTTAGAATTTGAACTCAGATGATTTTACTCCATAGGTCAAGTATTCTTTTCACTGTGTGATACAACAAGGAATTTTTTTCAATTAGTCACAAAACTAAAAGCTAATGTTTAAAGCAGATCCTTAAAGAATTATAGGAAAAATAATAAAAACAACAGAAGCATAAGTGTTTGGTGAGGCAGGCTCACCAAAAATACTAAAATTAAGAACTCTTCTCCCAAACCATTGAGAAATTTTTGGCTATGATCTCTTACCTCAGCATTTATTACTGTTTTCTGCTTCAAACCCATACAGTCAGATATCTACCATGTATTAGCAATGGCTTAAAACTTAGACTAGATAGTTTTCTTTTTCTCGCTAATGGCACTGGCTTACATTGTTATTTCATTAAATGAGAAACAGAAAAACAATCAGATCACTTGCGCTTGTGGGTAAAAGGTAAATCAAAGTCATGTAAGTTGCTACCTATTTTGCCCAATGTATTACTTATACACTGAGGCTGAATTTTTCAGAAGCATTCTTACCTGAAAGTCCAGACACATCAGATTTAGGCAGGTGTCGAGCTTTTAAAACAACCACAGTCAGAGTATTTGTCGTGGACTGATAGCAGAGAGAGATCAGTAACTCACCACGTCCTGAAGACTTCTAAACAAAGAGAGATGTGGTATATTTTTATTATTTTTCTTGTTTTGAAATTCATACTTAAAAATATTTTAAAACAATACAATATTGTTATTTAAATATAGTTTTCCTACTTCTTTTTATTTTAATATGCTAAAGAATTCAACAGCAATCACAAGGTTTTGTTCCATACAATCACCTTCTAAAAACAATTGTCTGCCATCTTGTGGTGGTTTTCGGTACTACCGGATATTAAAATTTGTAATGAGTTAGCCACACCCATTACTAGAAATCTTTAAAAGGATATTGAGAATACAGCCTATACTGAGGTATTGTTGTTGTTGTTTGTTTATCTGTTTTTACTTTTTAACTAAATGATTTCTTTTTGAAGTTATTAATAAATGTCTAATCATTTGAATGGATCTATGTAGGGCAAATGACTCATGATAAGTTTGATTTGATTTTGATTTTTTAAAAAACACTGACATTAGTGGAATTTAAATTCAGAGCAACTGACATTTATTCTAACTGCTACCATCTCCTGTCCCAGAGGACTGATGGAGTTAAAATTCTCTGTCCCTAGCCCCCACTCAAAGTCCTCTTTCAAATCCAAGAAATGAATTAAGTATTTGAAGGAATTGACCCAATTTTTTAATACTTTGTTTTTGGAGGGTATCATAAGATACTTCTTTGTATGCTACTTAGATTTTATTTGTACTTTAAAGACATTTGTTAAGAAGACCAAGAACTCAAATTACAAGTATTACCTGATATTAACAAATATGTAAACTCAGAGCTAGATTATAACTAAGAATGATGGCGGGCCAGAGCTCCTAGAACTTCAGTCTATATACAAAAACTGACATGGGGTCATTATATGAATAAGTAGTTCAAGAAGAATCAGAGTAGGGAATAGATCTTTATTCCTACTCTGCCACTAAACACCTTGGTGTCTCAAACAAGCTACTTAATTTTCTGAACCTTGACTGTTCATAATTTCAACAAAGAAACAAAGGTGATCTTTATGGTATTCTATAAAATCATGCCTTACAGAAACAAATTACTCTCAAGTACTACAGTTTAAGTCAACTGAGTTCTGTTTTTAAAGGGGGAAATGGGATTAAATTTGGTATCTTATCATTGTGTAATAGTTTCAGAACTACTACAGCCATATAACTACAAAGGCAGAGTAACTCACTTCTTGTCATACAAAATAGTGATGAACATTTATAATTCAAATGATGTGATGGCTCATCTTTGAAAAGCCATTCCATAAAAAGTCAATACAACTTCCAAATCCTCAGGATAAACTGATTTAATTTTCAATTTCAATTTCAAATTCAATTATGCTGATGTTAAAACATTGTTGTTAACTTGTTTATGAATAAGAAATATTTACCTGCATTTTAGGTTAAGTGGAAGTCCTAGTCAAAATACTTATGATAAACATTAACAGAAATATTTATATAAGTGCTATTTAAATACCCATAATGGATGCCTATTTATTTTATATAATTAAAATACTTTAAGCATTTCAGTTGTGGATTAAATTTTCTTTCATCTACTCTAGTCCCTTGTTCCCCATTTGATTATGATTAATAATAATTAAACATGGCAAAGATGATATGTATAAAACTTATAGTTTAGTGAAAATCCCCTAGATACACAAAAGCTACATAAGAGATTGTTTCTAAATACTTTAAGCACTAAAAGTGAATTACCCTAACATTTCTCTTGATAATCTCTCTGTTCATTAACATTTTTCCATCAGATAATTCAATTCCTGCAAGAGGAATAAGGACTTCTCCAATGATATCATCTCTTGAAAACCTGTCAAAACTCAAGATTGTGAAGTGCAAGGCCAACTCTTGGATCTGGGTGTACAGGATCCCATAGAACGTAAAGGTCTCATCAAAAGCTGGGTCCAAGGTCTTTCTCAGAACTCTGGTTTTCACTTTATGCTTCTTCTCTGGGAGGATCGTCATTTTGATATATGGGTCAGAGGTCATTGACTGCTCATCCATGGCTGGCAAGCCACGGGCTTCCTTGATATTCACCACAAATGCTTTCTTCTCAAAGTTGTACTCTAAGGAGAAGAAGAGGGTTCCCAGCTTCTCCTGTTTCTCTTCTGAAGTAATGGAAGTGCTGGACTTTAAGCTATCAGGGGAAACAGCCTCTTTCTCCCCTTCTGAAAAGAGCTTTGGGGTCACATTCTCCAGATCAGAAGGGCTACTAGCTTTGAGGTTTGTTTTGGGAAAATTGCCATTGAGATCTCTCTTCTCAAGGTCAAGATGTAATGAATTCTTTGGCACAGCTGGTTTATTCTTTACTTCATTTTTGTCATCTGCTCCAAACTTCTTCTTGCTACTTAGATTTTCAGGATAAATATCAACTCCTTTTAGTACGTGCACAAACTTATATGGAGGAGTCTTGTTAGACTTAGAGGATTTTCTCTGACAGCAGATCCAAGCAAAGAGAGAGACTGTGAAGACCAAGCCAAATGCACTGAAGATCCCCACCACTGTGGGGATTTCATCTGAAAAATCAAATGACCAATAAAATACATTAAAGGAGTAGAGTTGGAGATATGAGCCTATTTGAAAAGCATGCTGGAGCTGGCAATTGCTGTAGGTTGCACAGATTGGATTACTTTCTGACTGTTCTGGGTATGAGTTATGTACACATTTCATATCACCTTCAGGAATAAACACATACACTGCGTGACATACAGAAAAGAAATACACTATGATAGAAACTTCTTCATTTCAGTAGGGTTTTTTTTTTTTCAAATAAAATAAAAAGGTGACCAGGCTTAGGTCAGGGATGAGGGATGCTGAATGACCCTGACCTACCTTTGTTTTCTCAGATAATGTGAGTTAACTATAGCATGATAAATCAGTACTAATTTCATTATACTTTCTTGACATTTTGAAGCTTCCCAGAAGCATCAGTTTTTACTGACCATGAAACTCTAAATGCACATTCTTTAAATACTGAGAAATTTTGTATTCTTATTAGTTTGTTATTTATCCCAGATTCAATAAGGAAACATCTAAGGGCTAGCGGTTCCAGGAATTTGAAGAAATGAAGGAACATTATCTGCTATTATCACAAACTCATCAATAATTTCCATTTCAATTATGGAACACTGGTAAGAGAAATATTACATACATTAAGGAAAAAAGAACAAAAAAAGATGAACAGCAGGGTATTGTTATTATATAACTTCTATCACTGCAAACTCCTGGTATACAGACCAAAATTTCTCAAACACTGAATTATCTGAAGTACAAATCCCTAAGTGGGATAAAAATAAAACAATGGCTACAAATGAATCATCATTCTTTAGCATGTATTAAGAGTGAATATAGATAATTTAGAGTTCAATTTTATCCATAACTGATTTTTTTCTAACATTTTTCCACATGGCAAATGGTAATAAAATTGAACTTGGCATTCTTACCTTAATGAGGGCACATTAAATTACTGACATTAGGTAGCACTGATTATGCATGAAGCTTATCATGCCCCATATGTAAGCATATTCCTCCAACTAATGATTAGTAACACTGTTTAAGTAAAAGCAGTATTGTTATATCGGACACAGAGCAGCAATTGAGTCAATGTTTAATTTAATCATAGTGAATATAACTAATGTAGTATTATCTGGATTTAGTTTCATTCTTGTGCATTTTTATCCCAAATAGTGAATAGTAAAGTTAAAGGTCCCAGTCAAGAAAGGGTTAAGGCTTGTTGGAATAACCCCTGAAAGAACAATCTTTTGTTACTCCCGTTCCCCATCCCCCCAAATCTTTTGCATATCTACTTCATAATTTCAAAACTGAACTCAAAGAATATAAGAATCAGTAATGACAAATAAGAGCAGATATATATAAGATTAAAAAACAACAGTAAAAATATTCCATAGTTTAATTAGATTAAGGAACTGATCATGTAAAGATGAAAAATAAACCTTTGAATTCCCCAAGTAGAAAAAGCAGTAAATACTACAGAAAAAGAATGAGGCGAGAGCTAAAGATAATCAGTTAAACTTAGTATCAGCTTTTTGGTTTTTCCTCCTATTCAAGTCTCTGTGGGGGGGAAAAATCCACTCCTGGACTCTCCAATAATCCAAGGCCAAGAAGCAAAACCAAAGTCATTGCTAGGAGAACAATAAATGCAATAGAAAAATGATCCTTTTTTTTTTCCCCCTAAATAGACCAATGGCCCAAGCTAGAACATATTTTTCCCTAGCCCTATCTCTGAAAATGCCTCAGTATTAGAAAATTTCTTATTTTCAAATCAGAAATCAGGAATAAACATCACAACAATATAAACTCAATCACCCAAATGAAAGGCTGTAAAGGAAACTCATTTCTGAATATAATGTCACAGATTGTCTCTATTCAATACTTATGTCATAAGGCAAAATATTCAATGTATCATGGAAAGACGCACGTACTCCCTCTGTATTCTCCACTGATAAGGTCTTAAGCTTCTGAGAGTAAAGACCTCAGTCATTCCCTCAGTTTAATAACAATTGTGATTTATTCATAAATATCATTCCTTATTCACAAACTTCTATAAAATTTCCAGATTTTTTTGAATACTTGTAAAGTAAGTAAAACTTCATCTCCTGTCTTTGAAATATAATGGGACCTAAAAATATGACTTTTTAATTTGAAGTACATCTGATTTTATTTACTGAGAGAAGGAGAGCAATGGTGCCAAAAATTTGGTATAGGAAGAGGGAAATTGAATTGGAAAACCGGATTCCTAATTTTACTTTCCAGTAGCTTTTAGTTAACTGTTTGACGTGCCATACTTCTCTCACATCTCTGGGCTTTGGTTACCTCACCTGCGAAATGCAATGAACCAAGTCCGTTCATTTAAAATACCACTTTAACCCTAGCATCA